>NC_092242.1:2824364-3011864 GCF_036320965.1 Panulirus ornatus
AGTATCCATCGTTAACGAACATAAAGGCTCTGTCCTCTGTTCTTGACGCTGCGTTGCTAATGCGGGAAATGGCGAATATGTATGTATGTATGTATGTATGTATGTATGTATGTATGTATTATCATTATTACTCTTACGATCATTATTGTTATTATTATTATTATTATTATTATTATTATTATTATTATTATTATTATTATTATCATTATTATGGTGGTGGTGGTAACTGTGGTGGAAATGTTATTAACATGGTGGTAGTTGTGGTAGCAGCGGGTGAGGTTGGATGATGATGATGATACGTCGTCAAAACCTCATTAATGACCCTTCACTTCTACCACACTCCATCACATCACGACGAACACACCCTCCACAATAGATCTGATTGGTCGTCCATACTGGAGCTTCAGCCAATCAGATTACACTCGAGATTAATTAAAAACATTTCTCAATTACTGACGAGGGAGGAAGAATTTTTTCTCTCTCTCTACATTTAATATCCTTAAGTTGGGAATTTAATCAAGAGTTTTTCCTCAGCAAATCAGGCTACCAAAGTTACGCTCATTTCAAACTTCCTCAGCGCACCAAGCCGTAAGATGATGCACAAAGACAAAACCATTGTAAAGAAGCAAGTAATTAATTGCAAAAATGATCAGGTTGCAAATAGTAGTCCTGGACTTAATTGATATTTCACGTTCTAAAAAAAGCTGTTTCTAAAGTCGTAGTTGGTCTTCCATTACGGGTGCGTGGAGGCCATGATAAGGTTCGTGTAACCCATGCATGGCTCACTCACTGGGCCCATGTTGGGTGATGTTTTGTAAGTGTGAAGGTAATACATACAGGAGAGGAATGCCTCTCCTGTCACTTGTTGACCTGATTGGAGAGAGAGAGAGAGAGAGAGAGAGAGAGAGAGAGAGAGAGAGAGAGAGAGAGAGAGAGAGAGAGAGAGAGAGAGATTCTCCTGATGAGAAAGTGTTTGCTTGTTCTAATCATTCCACAAACTGTCCACGTATCTAGTTAGTGCATGTGGAACAATAAACAGTTCTGTTAATCTTAGATGATTCAAACTCGACGGTGCACTGCGGTGAGAATGTTGTTTTAGCCGTCCCGCTCATGTGAACGTGTTCGTACCTACGGGAGCAGCTCATGGCCTGTGGCACTTCATTGTCCATGTAGAGTCAGCTGGTGGCCCTGTGTTACCCCACCTGTACGTGCGGGGTCAGCTGGTGGCCCTGTGGTACCCCACCTGTACCTGTGGGGTCAGCTGGTGGCCCTGTGGTACCTGACATGTACCTGCGGGGTCAGCTGGTGGCCCTGTGGTACCTGACATGTACCTGCAGAGTCAAGAGAGTTGCCTGAGTGAACCTTGCTTCACAAACAGTGATATTTCAAAAGGTCTTTACATTTTGATTCATTGTTGGTGAACCCTACGTGATTCATGTGGGATCGGGAAAGACCCGGCCCAAACGTGGCAGGAAGTTCCCGTCAAATTCAATAGAACCTGATTAACATATGGCTGAGGACGAAGTTTAAATCGAGCGGATACGAGCGTCCTTCCGGTGACGTAGTTAATGTCTCATTATAACGTTTAGTTGTACGCTGAGTGGACCACTAGTGGCCTTGAAGGTTTCATACGGATATATTTTGGTTTTCTATTTTTTTTTCCTAGGAGCGCGCTGTACGGATATACTTGGTCCTTTAACTTGTCTGTTTTATTTTTGGTTGCGGAAAATTTCTCGCACAGTTCCAGGCCACAAAGCCCAGTGCTTCTCAATTTGCAGAGAATTACTATTATGTGAGCAGAACTTGGCCGCGCGTTGTCTCTGGTCACCCAATTTTCCAACCCAATTTTCTAACCACCAGATTGACCTTTTTTGAACTGATATTTTATGACAAAACTGACTGGTTACATCATTATGAAATTGAGATTTTACTGTGACCTTCACCTTCGCTCGTCCTCCTCACCTTGTCCCGCCACACAAGGTCATGAGAAGTGACATAAAGTAAACCTTTCCTGAAGCTGTTCATGCCCCACAGGCAGTAATTTGAGAAGCATCAGGTGCCCCAGAAGCCATTCAGCCTGGGGCCCAGGTTCAGGATCCCCCTCTATAGGGCTCTCCCGGCGCTGAAGAAGCGGGCGACGTCTACTTGGCGATCCCACATGCGAACAAAGGTGGTCATGTTGTGTATACATCTCCAGGAGGTGACTGCAGGAGAACTAAGATGTAAGGGTCATTGTATTCAGGTTGGAAGTTACATTTTGGGTATAAGGGTCTTGTCACATGGCAAACTGGTGTTTGTAATGCTGGATGTGGATGATGCCCAGAACACAGACGAGAAAGCATAACTAGTATATGCCTGGGGAGTTTAGTTTTCGATAGGTGTATTAATGACGGAGTTTCCTTTGATTCGATATGGTGGGCGATTGTTTAATGCTTGTCGAGTCATGATGATGTGTACGTGTTTTGTTAATGTTGTGTTTGTTGGAGGAGGTGAGATCTGTAAGTTGTAGTTGCAAAAGTGCGAGGCTGGAGTAAGCTCTTTATATCTACTTGGGGTATGATGGATGGTTAGGAAGTGATGTGGGATGTGAGGTGTCTGTTGCCAAGCAAATTGAGATGAGATTGTATCTTTCAGTGTCGCTGTGTAGGTTTTGAATGTCTGCGACTGCTAGGCAGCTGGTGATTGTTCTTAGTTCTCTCTTTTCTGTTAGTTTCAGGTTAGGTTATATTTGTTTTTGTGAAGGTGAATGCTCAGGTAAGTTAGGCGTAGTTTAAGATGGAATAAATAACAAGGAACTATTTTATTCTTGTCCAGAACTGGTGCCGGTAAGTTTTCTTTGGGTTAGTAGTATGTTTTGACCCGTGTTCATGTTTGTGGTGTGGGGAGTGAATGTCTCGCGTGTCATATGTGATGCCCAGCATTAGTTAGAGTTTTCCTAAGTGGAAGTGGTTGGCTATTTAGTGGTCATGGTGCTGGTTGGGTTCCTGTGTCTCAGAGGTTAAGAAAGTGACGATGGCCAGCGCTTTGATTGCGTGACGTAGTGTTTCATGTTTGTTGTTGTTTGAGTTGTGGCAGGGTAGTGTGGTGTGATGGTGAGGTCATCTGGGTCATAGGGGACTTTCACACTGTGGTTGGAGAGAGAACTCCTCTCTCGTGACTGCACTGTAGAGCTTAAGGACTTGGGAAGTGAAGCAAGCTGGGGTAGCAGATATACCCCGGGGACATGGCTTTCTCTCTCCTTTGCTAGGCTGGTGGGCTGTGGCTTTGTGACCCCATTGGGTTAAATCAGTTCCACTAACGTTGTACGGCTGTATGTGCTTAACTCACCCTTGGTGATGGGAACAGAGCTAATGATGGTAGACAGACAAATAGATAGTTTAGTCGCAAGCTAGAAGTCAGAACATGCATCACATCTATGCGCGTCTTATTTCATCCACTGCTAAAAATTACCCCCCCCCCCCCTCTCTCTCTCTCTCTCTCTCTCTCTCTCTCTCTCTCTCTCTCTCTCTCTCTCTCTCTAGTGAAACTCGTTTTCTTCCATCCTCTGAGTGAAGTTAATCCCATTTTCCCTCTTCCTCCGATGGCATTAATGAGTTTGATGTTGTCATGGCGAATATAAACTAAGTTTGTGTTGGTTTAGGGTGTTAGTGACATACTAATTTGCTCTTGGAGTTGGAGGAGAGTTAGAATATCATGTCATGTATTGCATGTGTGAGTGTTTCTGTCCCTCACTGTACGTGAATGTGTATATTTGTGTGAGCTTTACAAGGTTACTCGCGGGGCTCCGCCTCTTGCCCGTGCATTTATATAATTCGTTTTCTGTTTTCCATCTGGCTTAGCTCCCTCGGCGCGTCCACAGCTCTGTTGCTGAAGAAATGCCTCCTCACGTCCCTCTTTACACCTTTATCTGTGTCTGTGTGAGTCTCTGTGCGTCTGTGATCCGTTAGCATGATTGTGAAAACCTTCGAGTGTGTGTATGTGTGTGTGTGTGTTTATGTGTGGGTGTGAGTGAGAGTATAGCAGTATTCTGTGCCCGGGTTATGAGTATGCAAAGGCTGTAATCCTACCTGGAGGGCTCAGGTAACTCAACCTTCTACCATGCGCTAACGAGCACCGCCTTCCGCGGCCCGAGACGACCGACCACCCCCTGCTGACGCTGTGCAGGTCTGCCATGAGAGCTGGGTTGTCCTGGGGACTGTACATACCTACGGTTATGGAGAGATTTCTAAAGGGCATTACCGCTCTAGACGGCCCCTCCCCCTGAGAACTGTACGACTCGAAGATCATCGAGTTCGAAGAGGACCTTCATCCCCCAGAGATCGACGACTGTACGACCCTCCAGTCAAAGGATTCCTTGAATTCTTAATAACAGCAGTGGTACGACCGTCCCTCTCTGAAGACGACCCCTCCGTCAGACCACTACTCAGACGACCACCGGGATTAAAGCTCCTACAGTCGTAGTAAAGGGCCAGAGGTCAGCCCTATAGAGGCATATTCCACGTATCACCTTAAGCTGAGGTGCGATGTACAACCCTCGTGACTTTAACCTTAAACATATGCGAACCTTGACATTATCTGGCCTCACTGTGCGGTGACCTTGGCGTGCCTTAGACGGGTGCAAAACTGGTCCTGATCCTGAACAGTGCTGCTGTCGAGAACCCGTACTGTGCAGCTGTCGAGATCCTGAACTGTGCAGCTGTCGAGAAGCTGTGCTGTGCAGCTGTCGAGAAGCTGTGCTGTGCAGCTACACCAGCCTTTCCGTCAACAGTTAAGTTGGCGTGAGGTTGTAGTATGTGATGCCAACAACCTGTCAACAGTCAATTAACAGTTTCAAATCATCGCACCAGGTGACTATGTGAGTGTACCCAACTCAACACCATCTTACCTCCATCTCTCCTTTATACTTTTCTGAAGACGTTTTCTATGACTTTCTTTAATGGACTTAGCTTTTAAGGGTCGTACCGTCGTCCCCAAGGGTCATACCATCATACATAAGGGTCATAGTTTCATGTTCAAGGGCCGTGCCGTCGTGCTTCAAGTGTTAGAAATCTGGGAATAAGATACGTATGATATTTTGTCTTAATCTTATTCCCTTTATCTTATTGTTGTTAATAAGATATCTGGAGAACTGACTGATATCATGAAGAGTTTGGTTGATACCTACATAATGGACTAAACACAAAGTTATCCATAGATCTTACGTGATTTCTGAATCTTCGATGAAGACCCATTAGAGAATACTTGAAGATATCTGAAGACTACATCCGTAAAGATATCTTAAAAAGCTACTGCTTAAAGATATCTGGAAGGCTACGATGAGGCCATATAAGCCTTCAATGTCAGCCATCCGTTACGATGGAACTGTGACCAGCGGAAGTAACATTCAAGAAGAGTTCGCATCAGGAACCCCTGTCCCAGACGCGTCCACAACACGATCATAACTTGTCTGGAGATGGTGTCAGCACACACACACACACACTGTTGTGCACATCAGCATAGCTTCACACTTTGTCCCACCCCTACTGTTTCACTAGACCCCCAGCCCCCTCCATGTTGTTCAGTCCCGCACGCTTCTCAGTGTCACACTGGACGATAGACTAAGTTGTGAGGATTACACACAGTCAGCGCCATCATTGACACCTCCAGCCATCATGTCTCCACTCTCTGTAGGTTCAAGATACTCTGACTCCCAACACTTGAACTCAAGAACACGTAAACACTCATTCTTCCCAGACTTACTTATGCCTCCCCCACCTGGTCTTCCTCCCCCACCTGGTCTTCCTCACCCCACCTGGTCCTCCTCCCCCCCACCTGGTCTTCCTCCCCCACCTGATCTTCCTCCCCCACCTGGTCTTCCTCCCCCCCACCTGGTCCTCCTCCCCCCACCTGGTCTTCCTCCCCCACCTGATCTTCCTCCCCCACCTGGTCTTCCTCCCCCCACCTGGTCTTCCTCCCCCACCTGATCTTCCTCCCCCACCTGGTCTTCCTCCCCCCCACCTGGTCTTCCTCCCCCACCTGATCTTCCTCCCCCACCTGGTCTTCCTCCCCCCCACCTGGTCTTCCTCTCCCACCTGATCTTCCTCCCCCACCTGGTCTTCCTCCCCCCACCTGGTCCTCCTCCCCCTACCTGGTCTTCCTCCCCCACCTGGTCTTCCTCCCTGCCCACCACACAACAGAGGCCACTGTCATAGGCGCAGGAAAAGCCATGTGAGATCATCTGACAACATCGTAGAGGAGTTCCTGTGGTGTAAACTGACCATACGAGAGGCTGTTTCACGTGTTGTCAGTTGAGGTCATATGCCTGACACCGAGTGTTGGCAGAGGTGACCACACGAGTGTGGCTTTACCTGTGTTAGTACAGGTTTACCACCGCTGGACCAACATCTCTTACTTTAATTTAAAGGTTTACCTTTATCTCGCTCAGGCCCGATGTTGGGCCCGCTAGGGCAATGGGTTTCTAGAGAACAGCGTTACCCATTGATTTCTAGAGAACAGCATCGACCGAGGGTTCCACGAGACCAGCTACATCCGCGGATCTTAAGAAAGCAGTCTTGTTCCTGGGTCTCTAGAGAACAGTGTCTGCCTGGGTCTCTAGAGAACAGTGTTTCCCCGTGTCTTTAGAAAACAGTCCGGAGAAGAGGTGGTACCTTACCACCGGAAGCTGGGTCGTCTCGATGTTGCTGGGAACAACCTGGGGACCAATGTAGCTGGGGGACACCGTGGTGACTGGTGTAGCTAGGAGCCAGCTTGAGGATTGCTGTAGCTGGGGAACACAGCCTGGGGACTGGTATGACTGGGGGACACAGCCTGGGGACTGGTATGACTGGGGGACACAGCCTGGGGACTGGTATGACTGGGGGACACAGCCTGGGGGTGTTACTGGGGACTGAAACATCCGGCTGGGTTCACTTCACACACTCCGGCCTGTTGACCTTGGCTATGGATTAGTGACAGGTATTCCTTGGCTCTCTCTCTCTCTCTCTCTCTCTCTCTCTCTCTCTCTCTCTCTCTCTCTCTCTCTCTCTCTCTCTCTCTCTCTCTCCTGTCAGGCAAGTGTTGCAGTAAACAACATACCACACGCAACGCGCAGCAATGGAAGCAGTCTTATCATAAGTGTTTATCACATGTCAAAACGCGTCGCGGATGATAAGCCAATGTGTACTACCCAGAAATTAATCTCGTTTTCTCATTTCTTAATTTTCACGTAGATAAATGAACCATCTAAATAAACGATGGTAAATGAGACCCAGAAATACACTACCAATGTTCTGTATAGGATTTATAACGAACTGATGCTTGTCTAACGTAATGCTAGATCTGGACATAACTGAAATTTCCTTTAGAATGATGTGAGCCATCAGCCATACTGACATGATGTGAGCCATCAGCCATACTGACATGATGAATAAGACATGCAGATTATTTTGGGAGTGAGGGTAGACTACATTTCACTTGCAGATGACATGAAATGATGCCTTGAACGTAAAGTTTAGAATCAGCGGAAGATAAGGTGGGTAAAAATCCATAAAGTATCGTACCAATCCGGAGTATGTAAGACACGGAATACTGGAAGTCAGACGAGAATATGTAAGATTACTGAATAGTCGAAAGAAAACGTAAACAAATTTGCAACCCGTTTTCGGTCAGCAGGTCACGAAGGTGTGGCACAATAGGTCGTTTCAGGTCGCTCATAGTTCAGAATCTTGGAGGACTCTGGTCCTTAGTGGGGTTAAAAGCTAAACAGTTAATTCATTCATTTATGCTCGACTGGTTTTTTTAAAATGATTTAATTGGCTGTATTATATATTCTCTTAAATGCCTCCGAGTTAATTATAGAGACCACACACACACACACACACACACACCCGTCGTTTGAATGGTCTGAATTTATTGTAAATTTTATTGCTATTTTCTGATTAAGATATAATGTTATGGTCTTCTATTTACTGTGTCAGAGACAATAAGTATATTCAAAAAACGTAAACCAGAGATATGAAGATGCGATGAGGAAGTGGTTGATAAATGTGATAACTCATTTACTCGTGGAAGTAATCGTCGCGAGACCAATGTTTTAGGTTTACATATTGTATTTTCCTACAGCATATTGTAGTGCTGGATGTATCCCTCAGCTGTATAGATCAGTTACGTTTCCCTATAATACAGAGACACTCTGATGCTGTGCTGATGTTTACTTCCGGCCACCTGTGTTGAAGAAAACAACTACACCGGGGAACAACTACACCTGGGAACAGCTACACCTGGGAACAACTACACCTGGGAACAACTACACCTGGGAACAACTACACCTGGGAACAACTACACCTGGGAACAGCTACACCTGGGAACAGCTAAACCTGGGAACAGCTACACCTGGGAACAACTACACCTGGGAACAGCTACACCTGGGAACAGCTACACCTGGGAACAACTACACCTGGGAACAACTACACCTGGGAACAACTACACCTGGGAACAACTACACCTGGGAACAACTACACCTGGGAACAACTACACCTGGGAACACCTACACCTGGGAACAACTACACCTGGGAACAACTACACCTGGGAACAACTACACCTGGGAACGGAACAACTACACCTGGGAACAACTACACCTGGGAACAACTACACCTGGGAACAACTACACCTGGGAACAACTACACCTGGGAACAACTACACCTGGGAACACCTACACCTGGGAACACCTACACCTGGGAACAACTACACCTGGGAACACCTACACCTGGGAACAACTACACCAGGGAACACCTACACCTGGGAACAACTACACCTGGGAACAGCTACACCTGGGAACACCTACACCTGGGAACACCTACACCTGGGAACAACTACACCTGGGAACAACTACACCTGGGAACACCTACACCTGGGAACAACTACACCTGGGAACAGCTACACCTGGGAATAACTACACCTGGGAACAGCTACACCTGGGAACACCTACACCTGGGAACACCTACACCTGGGAACAACTACACCTGGGAACACCTACACCTGGGAACAACTACACCTGGGAACAACTACACCTGGGAACACCTACACCTGGGAACAACTACACCTGGGAACAACTACACCTGGGAACAACTACACCTGGGAACACCTACACCTGGGAACAACTACATCTGGGAACAACTACACCTGGGAACACCTACACCTGGGAACAACTACACCTGGGAACACCTACACCTGGGAACAACTACACCTGGGAACACCTACACCTGGGAACAACTACACCTGGGAACAACTACACCTGGGAACACCTACACCTGGGAACAACTACACCTGGGAACAGCTACACCTGGGAACACCTACACCTGGGAACACCTACACCTGGGAACAACTACACCTGGGAACAACTACACCTGGGAACACCTACACCTGGGAACAGCTACACCTGGGAACAACTACACCTGGGAACAGCTACACCTGGGAACAACTACACCTGGGAACAGCTACACCTGGGAACACCTACACCTGGGAACACCTACACCTGGGAACAACTACACCTGGGAACAACTACACCTGGGAACACCTACACCTGGGAACAACTACACCTGGGAACAACTACACCTGGGAACAACTACACCTGGGAACACCTACACCTGGGAACAACTACACCTGGGAACAGCTACACCTGGGAACACCTACACCTGGGAACAACTACACCTGGGAAGCCCTACACCTGGGAACACCTACACCTGGGAACAGCTACACCTGGGAACACCTACACCTGGGAACAACTACACCTGGGAACACCTACACCTGGGAACAACTACACCTGGGAACACCTACACCTGGGAACACCTACACCTGGGAACAACTACACCTGGGAACAGCTACACCTGGGAACAACTACACCTGGGAACAGCTACACCTGGGAACAACTACACCTGGGAACAACTACACCTGGGAACACCTACACCTGGGAACAACTACACCTGGGAACTTTGCAAGTAATAAACATGTGAAGTAATACATGAACATCTTCTCCCCTTCACCAATCCGCTGTACATTCTGCAGTGTTGTCATACAGGATGGTCGTGTTGTGGGATCACTATACGTGATGTTGTGGACAACATTATCTGCATCTGATTATATGATGACAGCTGCAGCAGACAGGTACCCATACCCTCACAAATATATCATATAATGATGATGATAGTAGTAATAATAGTGATTGCATATAGCAATGAAAATAATGATGATAATTCAATAACAAAATAAGGATGATAATTGTAATAATAATGATGATGATAATGATATAATTAAAGCCTCTTTTATTGTTGACTTAAACTCAGAATTTAGTAAGAAATGAATAAAGCGAAACCTGCAGACTTCTTCCTAATGGTACGAGGCGATGGGGAAGGTTCTCCTTGTGTGATGGGGTCGTATGGCAATCTGTGGGTGGTTGTTACCTGAGCTGTGATTGGTTGGAACGAACTTGACGCTAATTGGTCCCTCTGCGGCCTTGATTGCATCCAGATTAGTTTGATATTAACGAAAATACCGTGTGGTTACCAACACCCGTCTGTGTATGTACGTATGTGTTTATACTATATGTGAGTTACGGGGCGAGAGTTTTACACTGGTGTTGCCCCGCCTCTTAACCTTGTGTATATGTGCCATGTGTTTATACACACACTCACCAGCTTAAGCTCCGTGTGTGTGTGTTACGGGGAGAGAGTTTTACACTCGTGTTGCCTTTCTGTCTTAATCTTGTGTATATATATATATATATATATATATATATATATATATATATATATATATATATATACTCCAGGTGGCCATGAATCAACCAGCCTCAGAGAGGGTGATGAACATCAGGTTTGGCTTTGAGCTAAACACCCTACCCTGGGCTCGAACATGGGTCCGTAAGAATGGTGGGTCGCAACCCGAACAGCTGCGCCAGAGACGTTACCAAAAACACGTCACGTGAATGGTGACTCAAAAGCCGAGGACACAGGTTCGACTCCTACTGCTATCTTGAGTGTTACACTCTTTAATGTAGTGTTGTTTTTTTTATGTTTCCTGTAGTTTCTTCCTGTGCCTCCAGGGTTCTTGCATTGTTAGAGCTGGTATTCATCCTTCTTGCTTGTTGAAGACCTCGCTGCTTCGTCTTTTGGCAACGGTTCGAATCTCCAAGTACAGGTGGTGTGTCGGTCTCCAGCTGGCTACATTTGTGTGGTCAGTAAGGTAACCAACACAGATGTTTAATGATAGTTGTTACGTCATCTTATAAACAGATGATTTGCCAAGGGTCATTAAACTTAGAGAGATTATCTTTCACACCAACACACACACCCACACACACACACACACACACACATACACACACACACACACACACACACACACCCACCCACCCACCCACACACACACACACACACACACACACACACACACACACACACACACACGTAGGGCTCCCTCGGCGTCAGGAGCTGTGGGTGTGGTGATATATTGACGACCTTTGGGATCCTGCGGGCGGACAAGAGTCCCTGGAGGACAAACATTTGCTCAGAAGGCCTTGCCCTTCTACACCACGGGGTGTCCTCCACTCCCGCTGGTGGCTTACTCTATAACACCTCACTGACAAAGGGGATTCCGGAGCAGGTGTGAGGGGAGGTACAGAGGCGTACAACAGGTGAACAAATGGTGAAGGTTGTGGTGGTGTGGTGATGGTGACGGTAATGATGGTGATGGTGATGCTCGTGGTGATGAAGGTGATCTTGAGGATAGTGAAGTTGATAGTGAAGGACAATCAGTCTGCAAATGTTAGAAGAGAAATTCAACATCTTTGAGTTCGGAGCTTCGCCCTGTGTTTGTGTGTGTGTGTGTGTGTGTGTGTGTGTGTGTGTGTGTGTCCGTGTGTGTGGGTGGGTGTGGGTGAATGGGTGTGTTACGCCTTGGGCGAAAAATTGCTTTCAACAAAGTTGTATCATGGTCAGAGGACGGAATCCATTTCCCTGCTGCTGGATGTAGCGCAGCCTTAAAGTTACAGGAGCCCTGTAGGAAGGAGTCTTGCAGATATAGAATTCATAAAATAATTTTAGAATGACAACAACATTAGATGTCTAGTGTGGTGAAGATGTCAAGATTGACTAAAAATTTGAAGAATACCAAAGGATGTTTACATCTGAGCGGATAACATCGTAGATAGCAGCGAGGGTCGAACCTGTGATCCCGTTGACGTGATGCGCCCAGCAACTTTGAGGCATCTGTACAGCTGTTAGCCTCGCAGGACAGCTGTCAGAGGCAGATGAAGAGAACCAGTCTGGGTATAGTTGTTCTCCTGAAGGTAATGTAATGTCCCTGGGGATAATGAGACGTCCCGTTGGAATATCTTATATACCTTGAGCAGTATTATGTACCTGTGATATAAAAGCTTCCTCTGGGATATCTGGTGTAAAAAGTGGTACTATGTAACTCGAACATATGACCTTCCTCTGGGGTATCTGGTATAGAGAGTGTGATATTATGCATCTGGAATACACTGCAGTGAGCCTGAGGAACGATGCCTCTGCATCAGGATGGTAGACACTAGAAACCATCATCATCGTCCTCTGTAGGTAGAGACCACTACGAGGGACCATCCGTGGCGAACTTAGAAAACAAAACGATGTTATGAAAACATGGAAGCCATGACTTGTGTACCATGTATTCCCACCCGAGGCTGGATACTGTACGGAGGAAGCAAGACGACTTTTTCTATTTTTTGAACCACAGGACCCATATAGACATGTTGTCTGCTGCCACAGCAGCTGTAGGCAAGAGACGATTTGCACCACCACCGCCACAGACAGATGGGGTGTCTGCCTCAGCCTCGGTGATGGATAACCCTCATTTTGTTTTTCCTCTTCTTCGTAGGAGAACAGCTGCTCCGACCGTCTGGAACTGCAGTTGAAGACTGTTCACGTTAACATCTATAGCGACGTTGTTCTGAGACTTTGGTTCCCTTAACAGTGAGTGGGGAAGGGAGGGGAGGTTGAGGTGAAGTTATTCCAACACTTGACGGCCATATACTGAAGTGGCGAGAGGTGGTGGGAAGGGAAGAACTTGTACAACTATGGTACACCTGATGAACAAGTGAGGTACAACTGTATTACAATATGTAATACAACGGAGGATTTGCAGTAGATTTCACTTTAGAAAACGCATCTACCGCCCGTCTTACCGACCTACACCAGGACCACTAGCTCTGGAGTCTGCCGCTAGAGGGACACATTGTCTCGTAAGGGCAGACTCGTCCAGTACTGTCGTCTGACAGTCGGTGTCGCAGATTGCGTGAGATGGCAAGGTCAGGGATGTGGTCGTGCTCAGGCAAAGTCCCAGAAAGGTCACCCAACCAATAAAGCCGCCTTACTGCTTTTTTTTTCCACATCTGTCTTGCATAAATATAGACTCGTGGTATTTGAGAAATCTTCAGTGACCAAATATTGTGGATTATAGAGACCATCTGTTTGCATAGACGAATAACTTCTCATGAAAGATATGTGAATAGTACTCAGGCTTGTGTCACTCTCCATAGGATGTACAAGAAGGTAGTTCTTTAGGTCAATCAGCTGTTGCAGAATAACACAAACTGGAATTAGAATGTATCTTTGTTGATAACGTGACCTGGTCTTTATAGAATATCTCTTAGGTAAAGCATTTCTAACCTAAATTTCCCTCGCGTGTGGAACGAGAACACCCACCCTCCCACACACACACACACCCACCCACCCAACCACACACCCACCCACCCACCCACCCACACACACACACACACACACACACACACACACACACACACACACACACACACACACACACACACACACAAGAAGAAAATATTCACTGAATATCCTGAACATCTTGTGAATTGATATTATATCTTCAGAGGGCAGGCGTCACTTTAAATTCCCCGTTCCTAACAGGAAATGGGCCATAAACTCAAAATTAAATATCCTTCCATTGTCCTGTGCCTCCCTCCTTTTGGGTCGGGGGAGGGAGGGAGGGAGGGAGGAGGGAGGAGGGGGGGGGGTGAAGTATGGGGTTCCAGGATTCCAGGGCCTTCACTTCCGGGGTCATGACCTTATGTTATGGGTTGGGATTTCCAAACTTATAGTTCCGGGGATCATGACCTCATCCCCTTCTGTGGTGTCAGAACCTATTCTTCCGGGGATCAGAACTGTAGGTTAGGGGGTTCCAGAATCTATTGTTCTTGGGTCATGATCTTTGGTTCTGGGGATACAAAGATTGTAGAACCTTATGTTCTGAAGTTCCAGGAACTTATAGTTCCAGGGTTCCAGAACCTGTAGTTTCAGAGTCATGAACTCAAGAACCATGTTCCTCTCACTGTAGGTTCCTCCCCACCATCCTCCTCCCCATGTAACTCCCCGTTGTTATCTCCCACATCATACACCCATGACTGTCCTCCCGTCTGGTGATGGTGGTGGTTCTGGGTGGCATCCTCGCTACCATGTGATGCTTTCAACACATCATAAGGGACTTCCTTACCCGGAGATCTTTAGGGTGTCCATGCGTCAGGGAAACGTCAGGGAATCATTCGAATATTTCTACAGGGTCAGGGAAACGTCAGGGAATCATTCAAATATTTCTACAGGGTCAGGGAAACTCAGGGACTTTTGAAAGTTTGTCAGGGAATCATTGGATTTTTTTGTACAGGGTCAGGGAAACTCAGGGACTTTTGGAAGTTTGTCAGGGAATCATTAGATTATGTTCGTGCAGGTGTGAGAGCCAGCTGTAGGGGCAGGTATATCAAGGCCAGCTGTACGGCAGGTGTATCCAGGGCCAGCTGTTACTGCAGGTGTGTACATTCTTCGCTACCATAGTAACACTTGACCTGATACTGTTATTTTCTTCATCTTAAGTTGAACTTCCAAATCTCTTACGTGGAGTCACTGATCATGAGAAACAGTAGGATCTTCATCCACGCCCACCATGATTGGAACCTATCGGCCAGGGAGAGGCGCTCTGTGTGTCATCTTCTGTGTGGTAACCCAGTTCTTTCCTCAGTGGTGACTTGAAGGACCCCTGAGGTAAGGCAGTGTTGACACTGGGGGAACACCTAGCATCTGTGATGGATCACCTGTGGTGCGTCACACGTGCTGGCACTAGACACGTGCTGATGTGGACCAAGGCAGGTGCTGGACGAGCAATGGACGTTTGTGTAGTGACTTGGGTCGGTCGTCGGGAGTGTTTAGCTGTTGTTCTGCCGTGTGGTGGTTGCGTTCGCCTGACGCATGGCTGGTTGGCAGCAGAGGAGTGTCTGCGGTCAGGGTGTGTTCCAGTAATGAGAGGAGCGACCACGCCAGGGGGTAGGAGACCACGCCAGGGGGTAGGAGACCACGCCAGGAGGCAGGAGAAACCCCAGGCGAAGCTTGTTGGCAACCCAAGTGTGTGGTGGACGTGAGTGTGTGTGTGTGTGTGTGTGTGTGTGTGTGTGTGTGTGTGTGTGTGTGTGTTTCATAAGTGGTTGTGAAACAGTAGGAACTGGGTGGGTGGGTGGGGGATGGGAGTTGGGGTTCGGTAGGAGGAAATATACACATTTGTGTATCCCTCAGACATACAGACATACAGGTCGGATCTCTACCTGCACACAGGAAATGGCTCACAGTTAGTATACAGGACAGGTAGTACACAGGCAGGTACACAAATAAACTCACGAACACATACGTGTACTGCTGTGGATATCATGTATACAACGTTGGAGGAATACCTAGAAGGTGTGTTTACTGATCTCTGTGTGTATGTCTGTATCAAGGAGAGAGAGAGAGAGAGAGAGAGAGAGAGAGAGAGAGAGAGAGAGAGAGAGAGAGAGAGAGAGAGAGAGAGAGAGAGAGAGACTAGTGGCTATAAGTCCATATGAAACTGTGTGCTTTTCCACCATATGAACTCCCCGTGTTATATAGATCCTTGTTGCCCTAAAGAATGTTTTGTAGACGTTAGTAATTTACATTTGCGTGATAAAGAAGGCCATTATACCTCACTGGTAAATTGTAAATAATGACTAGAGAGTGATAGTAGACTATAAATTAAACTATAGCAATAGCAGTCTAACTACTGCTATATATTCTAACAACCGCGCATCTCCATAGCATCAATTTTACTTCGCTCGTAAATTTTTGCTGTTAGCTTGGGAGCTGCTGGTGACAGCTTCAGCTAGGCCCGAGAAAAAGCTATAGCATAAGAAAGCAAGGCTAAGATGGCTACGTAGAGTGACAGTATTGCCAGACCGTGGCCGCTAGGGAACTGAGGGACTGTCTTTGGGGTTATATTGGCTGATCTGGCTACAGTGGAGAGAGAGAGAGAGAGAGAGAGAGAGAGAGAGGACTAAAAAGCACGAAGAATTTATTCCAAATAACAGTGATATCAATAAGTGAAGACATTCGGGATATATATATATATATATATATATATATATATATATATATATATATATATATATAATAACCCATATGTTAGCATACTTCTCATCTCTCTCTCTCTCTCTCTCTCTCTCTCTCTCTCTCTCTCTCTCTCTCTCTCTCTCTCTCTCTCTCTCTCTCTCTCTCTCTCTCTCCTTTGTTTTCGAAAGACCTTAATGTATAATATTTTCTTTTTTTCCATCGTCTGAGCCTCATGCCTCAGCAACTGTATATTGGAATTATATGTGGTTTTCAGGAATGTTGACTTTTAACAAGAGCTACACAATGTTCCTCTTTCGTGTTCTTCCTGAACCCATAATTCAATATTTTAAGTTATCTCATCTTCCATATGGTGGGTGGGTCATGTTGTGAGCGAGGCTACACCGTAACCAGGTGACCTAGTAAGCTGTTCGTGGTGTCTGAAGGTAAAAAGAAGGGAAAAAAAAGCTTTTTTTTCTTTTTCCATTTTTTCTTCCTTTTTTTTCTCCCTCTCCCACAGGAAGTCTTTCTCCTTGTGTTCCGCAATCAGCGACAGCTCTGCCTCTTTTTAATATCACTTTTTCCATTTTACATTATTCATCTTCTGGTCACAAGATGTTAACTTTTTCACCGTTTAAAAACTTATTTGCATTACAGACTAATATCACTAGGAGTAGATTCTGTCATCAAGCTCTGAAATTACGTTCTTATTCTGAACGTAATTAAACGCTTCAGAACACGAGCTAGAGTCAGGCAATCTCGTATTGAAAACGTGTACAAATCTGTCAAAAGTAAGTCTTTAGATATGCTAACCTTTCCAAGCGAGTTCACAACACACTGGGTGAAATTAGAATTGAAAATGTGAACTAAGAAGCTGTTGTATGTCACTAGGCCTATACTCTCGCTGAATGTTATAATGCCTATATAGATAGATATATAAATAGATAGATAGAGAGATCGATCGATAGATAGATAGATAGATAGATATGCTGGACGACAACCAGTGTAGTGAAAGTCTATCCGTCGACAAATGATCATTGTGTTCTTCCTCTTTCTTACAACCTCTTATCGTTCTCCTCGCATTTCCCTCGTTCATCCAGCCTCGCAGTGGTCCATTCTCTCGCCTGCTCATATATACTTCTTTCATCACACCAGACTCTCCTCCTCCCCCTCCCCCTCCTCCTCCTCCTCCTCCTCCTCCCCCTCCTCCTCCTCCTCCTCCCCCTCCTCCCCCTCCTCCTCCTCCTCCTCCTCCTGCCGTACATGAGGCAATATGTTGCAGCAATTTCTTTTTCCCCCAGTAGGTGCCTGCCTCACTGCCAGACAAGTTTAGGGAAAAAAATAAACAAGCCCCGAGAGAGAGAGAGAGAGAGAGAGAGAGAGAGAGAGAGAGAGAGAGAGAGAGAGAGAGAGGTGACAGCAGTCATTGGCCTTTACCTGGGTACACGTGGCCTGGGAACTGCTGGTAGACACAGCTGTATAGATCACAGTGCTGGGCTATAGATCAGGCTGTATTATACACTACTGTATTGTAGAGGATATTGTTGTAGTTAGTGTTGTATGAGTGACTCGCGAATGGATGAGACACCTACACTTTCTCCTCTTCTTTGCCTCATCCCTTCCTCCAACTTTTCCTTGCGTTTCCCCAACGCCCACAACCCCTGCAAGTCCTCCTCCCTCATCTCCCCCAACACCTCCAACACCTCCAACACCCCAGGTCCCGAGGCAGGGGGTTATTAATGGTGTGGAGTGTACCATCCGGTAGCGTTGGGCAAGTACCTGCTTGTCGAAGCCCAGGTATGAGATCCGGGACCTGTGAGGCCGGTGACCTGCAGGACCTGTCATAACCACAGGTATGAGATCCGGGACCTGTGAGGCCGGTGACCTGCAGGACCTGTCATAACCACAGGTATGAGATCCGGGACCTGTAGGAATGACAGGCCGGAATCGCTTGTTCATACAAACAACTTCATTTACATATATATATATATATATATATATATATATATATATATATATATATATATATATATATATATATATATATAAACCTGCGTTATGGTTATGCGAAACATTACTGAATATCTCAAAAGATATGAAAATCTCGCCAAAATTTATCAAACGGAAACGCGATAAATACAGGCGTCGTCGATATTTTCTTTAAGTTTCGCTCATTACCTCGATGCTCTGAGCAAAAATAGTGATGGAAATTGAATAACGGAGCAAGTGTGGCCAGGTTGGATCCTCTCTAATGTCAAGCTTTGCGTCCAGACGTAAAGATAAGCTGACGTCGTTTGCTGGATAACGTAGATCTAAGCTTGAAGGATGAAATGTTTTAGTGAAATTGTGTGTGGGTTTTGTTGTGTTTACGTCATTCGTTCGAAAGATTATTGAGTGTAAACAATAATTGATTGTCAGGTGATTAATTATGATGGCAATTAGGATGACGAATCACGACGGTAGTTAACCTGCACAGCACACATATAACACAGGTAAACCACACGTGTAGCACAGGTAAACCACACGTGTAGCACAGGTAAACCACACGTGTAGCACATGTAAACCACACGTGTAGCACAGGTAAACCACACGTGTAGCACAGGTAAACCACACGTGTAGCACAGGTAAACCACACGTGTAGCACATGTAAACCACACGTGCAGCACAGGTAAACCACACGTGTAGCACAGGTAAACCACACGTGTAGCACATGTAAACCACACGTGTAGCACAGGTAAACCACACGCGTAGCACAGGTAAACCACACGTGTAGCACAGGTAAACCACACGTGTAACACAGGTAAACCACACGTGTAGCACAGGTAAACCACACGTGTAGCACAGGTAAACCACACGTGTAGCACAGGTAAACCACACGTGTAGCACATGTAAACCACACGTGTAGCACAGGTAAACCACACGTGTAGCACAGGTAAACCACACGTGTAGCACAGGTAAACCACACGTGTAGCACATGTAAACCACACGTGCAGCACAGGTAAACCACACGTGTAGCACAGGTAAACCACACGTGTAGCACAGGTAAACCACACGTGTAGCACATGTAAACCACACGTGCAGCACAGGTAAACCACACGTGTAGCACAGGTAAACCACACGTGTAGCACAGGTAAACCACACGTGTAGCACAGGTAAACCACACGTGTAGCACAGGTAAACCACACGTGTAGCACAGGTAAACCACACGTGTAGCACAGGTAAACCAGACTATGGTGTACATTCAGTGCCTGGCCATCACTCATGCCCATGATGGTTGATGATGGGCTGGCCTAAGGCAGAGGAGAGGGAGCTGTTCGTCTGGGGACTCAGTCAATAGATAGATGTGGTTGATATAATGATACGCATGGAGAGAGAGAGAGAGAGAGAGGAGAAAGTGGGTGTGTAATTAATTTCAAGTTGATCTAGAAATGAGAGCGTTGCACTGTGAGAACCAGGGAGAACACAGAGCAACAGAGAGCTGTGTCAAGACGGAACACTGAGGGCTTCTGACGGTGTCCCAAGGACAACCTCACCTTTCTGGGCCGACCGTGTAGCCCCGCGTGTACAGGACCAGCTTCACGTGAGCTTCCCATGTTTCCTTCCTTTCCCACTCACCTTGGAGGAGGGGAGCCTGCGTCCCTTGTCAGACCCTCCTACCGTCGGCGAGGGGCCGCTTCCACCCTCCTGCCCATGAATTAGGGACCTGAATTCTAAGACGATATTTTTGATAGCTTCTGAGGGGACGGTGGTTGCCCAAGAGAGGGTCGGTTGTTCGACCCAGAAGGTCATCAAACATTTTAGAAAGTTTGGAGAACCAGAAGTCTGGTCCAGAACTTTATCTTCAAGATATCTCGTGGATATTTTGGTGGATATCTCTTGGATGTCTCGAGGATAGGTTGAATATCTCTCCACACTGGAGCTCCTGTCTTTTCCCAGGCTGTGGCCATGCAGGGTTGTCGTGGTGCATGTCCTAACGCCCCCACAGACCTCCAGACCCATGTACAGTTTCAGTGACACTCTTCACCTTTTCGTTCCATCTGTCTGTTACAACATCAGTCTTGCATCTATATCCTTCAGCCTCTCAGACTTCATGTATTTTGATACGTTCTTAGCATCAGATCTTTTAAGGTAAAATGCAGATCTATACATCATCATTATGATGTGATAAGCTTTGAATTCTAAGGTTGTGGATCATGCAAACTGCCCATCGTATTCTTGCATGATAAAAGCAGTTAGTCTAGACTAGGATTCTTCTTTGCTGTACCAACACCTTCTCTACGTACATCCTCAGATTGGACATGTGTGTCAACACACTTCCACTCTAATGGGCAAATATTTTCCACATTTTTTACTTCGTCACTCCAAATACCATTCTGCCACGTCCTACCTTTTACATACAACCTACATAAGGTCCACACCTATTCTTGTATGACTGATAGCAACCTATAGTAAATACAACATACTCTCTCATACAACCATCTACAGTCTTCATAAATTGCCATACCCTTTTTCGTTACACAAACTACAACTTAAGATTCCATTTGCTTTTCTGTACAGCCATTCGCAACTTCCATTGCCTCCCTTGTCCTGTCTTACACGACCATCTACAATCTGCTGTGCCCTCCTCCCGCTTCATATCATACACAACCTTATACAACCGCCATAAAGTCCCACGCCCTCCCTGGCACAACCCTGTACAACCTCGTGAGCCCTGCTCTCACAACCCTGTACAACCTCGTGAGCCCTGCTCTCACAACCCTGTACAACCTCGTGAGCCCTGCTCTCACAACCTGGTCTTCACAGAGAACCCAACGCTATACGACCCATCACATACGTTCCTTGCGGACCCAAACATACCTACAGTCACCCTTCCTTCCTTCCTTCGCGTGCACGTCACTTCCTAAAGTAAAAACTCTCCTTTTATTTCTTCACGCGTCAATTTCGTCATATGAAGAACGGGTGACTTTTTCCTGCCATCAGACCTGGCTCTGGTATAGGTACCAGTACCCGTGACTACTGCTTCGTGGGAGAGAGAAAAAATAATGGTCAGGGACGCCCAGTTCACTGTTAAGGGGCGGGTAAGGGGAGTCATCTTTGCTCCTTCTTAACTGTTAGACTTGTATATATATATATATATATATATATATATATATATATATATATATATATATATATATATATATATATATATATATATATATATATATATATATCGAAGTAGAGTGAGAAATGTGGCACACCGACATACTGTGTACAGAAGTGAGAAAAGGGAATATAGTAAATAGAACTTTCCCAATATGTTCCAACTTCCTCATTGTTGCGCATTTGTTATCAGTCCGCCGAGAGTTTCACACTCCATGTTCCCAGCTAATACGATGCTACACATTACGCAGATAACCTTCGCTGTCTTCTGCTGGACTCGGTGTGAGTCTATCCAGCAACCCCAAGTCCCTCAAGACGTTCTCATCAACTTGCTTCGAAGAGTAGAGCATTTTTTCGCTTGTTCTTTCGTCCGGTTGTAATGCCATGCTATGTACGTACATATTTCACCGTACATAATTTCTTTTCCGGTCCCTTTGGGAGATATGTAGTCCATTTAATACATAAATTATCTTAATTACTTTAAGGCCAGAATATTTATGCCCACCAACCCTTAATTATTCCGTATTTCTCATAATGTTATTCTCACACTTGGAAGTTAATGAGGGTGTGGTTTGTTCCACTGTTTAGGAGTCTTTTGTTCCACTATGTAGAAGTCTTTTGTTCCACTATGTAGAAGTCTTTTGTTCCACTTCACATACTTTTTCCATTGTACATGCGGGCATGTCCATTTACATGCCTCCTTGTTCCACTGTACGCCACGGTTTCCTTCCGTTGCACATAAGTTCTTTGTTCCTTTGTTCAGATTGTTTCGTTATCCGCATATGTTTTGTTCTACTGAATTTTCATGTTTGTACAATTGTACATGGTGTCTTCCCCGTTTTCTTTATTCTTGTGTAAAGTAAAACCAGGTAACTTTATCCATGATGTACGACGGTACGACCCTCGAGCACGGCGCCACGACCATTAAGCACGACGGTACGACCCTCGAGCACGGCGCCACGACCGTAAAGCACGACGGTACGACCCTCGAGCACGGCGACACGACCATGAAGCACGACGGTACGACCCTCGAGCACGGCGCCACGACCATGAAGCACGACGGTACGACCCTCGAGCACGGCGACACGACCATGAAGCACGACGGTACGACCCTCGAGCACGGCGCCACGACCATGAAGCACGACGGTACGACCCTCGAGCACGGCGACACGACCATGAAGCACGACGGTACGACCCTCGAGCACGGCGCCACGACCATGAAGCACGACGGTACGACCCTCGAGCACGGCGACACGACCATGAAGCACGACGGTACGACCCTCGAGCACGGCGCCACGAGCGTAAACCATGACGGTAAGATCCTTGGGTATGATGGCCTGGCATTTTGACCTAATCCTTAAGGGTCGTTTCATAGGCCTGGCCATTAAACTTAAGGGTCGTACCGTCGTGCTTACGGGTTATCTCATCGTGCTCTAGGGTCGTGCTGCTGTGGTCTAAAGGGTCGTACCGTCCTACCCAAGGGTCGCACCGTCCTACCCAAGGGTCGTAACGTCCTGCCCAAGGGTCGTACCGTCCTACCCAAGGGTCGTAACGTCCTGCCCAAGGGTCGTGCCGTCCAACCAAAGGTCGTACTGGTGTACTCAGTGGATGAATGAGCAATCCTTAGATATTATGTAAACACCTTCAAATTACTTGATGCTACACAATAATTTCAGTGATTCTGGACACAAGTCTTCTTAGATCATGAATAACATGTCCTACAGAACCTTTCGTATGCAGATTAACAATCAAGAATAAACATTTAATTCAGGTCATATGTGATGGATTTTCCATCTTTCGTCAATACAGTGTTGTGGTTTTTAGCCATACACCCCCCCCCCCCCCAGCCCTCACCCTCCCTTCTTCCTGTTGCATTACTACCTTCCCCAATTTCCTAATCCCCATTTCTCCCATTGAAATTCACCCTCCTCCCCTCCCCCTCCCTCCATCCCCACCTCATTACAAAGGTCCCCCCCCCTGCCCCCCCGCCCCCCCGCCATCTCCTGCAGCAGTGTAACATCCAATATGGAATGATGTATTCCTGAGAAGCCTGTGCGTTAGTTGTGCGTGTAGAATGATTTGTAGTGTGTGTGTGTGTGTGTGTGTGTGTGTGTGTGTGGGGCAGAGGGGCTAACGAACCTTTAACGAGAGCAGGGCAGAGAATAGGGTCCTAGTAGAGAAGTTTAACGAGGGTAGGACAGGGAAGTGTTGAACAAGAGTCAGATAGTGAAGGGAGGATAAAGAAAAGGGGGTGTTAAGGAAGGTAAGACAGAAAGGGAGTTTGACTAAAAGGAGTCAGCAGAGGAAAGGAAAAAGGAGAGGGTTGAACGAGGAGATTAAGAAGTTTAACGAGGAGGTTAAGTAGTTTAACGAGGAAGTTAAGAAGTTTAACGAGGAAGTTAAGAAGTTTAACGAGTAGGTTAGATAGTTTAACATGGAAGATAAGAAGTTGAACGAGGAGGATAAGAAGTTGAACGAGGGGGATAAGAAGTGAAACAGGAACAGAGGATAGAATTCCGGGTGGCCATGCTCACGTCTCACGGACCTGCACGACGGCTGTGTGGCAGGTTCGCATGACAGATGCGTGACAAGATCTGCATGACGACTGACACGGGCTGCATGACGGCTAGTACAACCTGCATGACACAGCCCGGCGGCGTCATGTCCTGTCACGAGGCATCACACACACACACACACACACACACACACACACACATGAAGGCCTCAGTGATGTATATGCCGTGGTGAGTGACGGGTTGATTTGCATGCCAGTGTATATAAGCGATGTCCTTCACCTCGACTCCCCTGGTGGTGTGGGGTGTCGTTTCTTCACCTCGACTCCCCTGGTGGTGTGGGGTGTCGTTTCTTCACCTCGACTCCCCTGGTGGTGTGGGGTGTCGTCCCCAGTTCCATGTGGTCTCGTCCCGCCCATGTCTACCAAGACACATGGTAACTGATGATATATTGATGATCATCTTCTTCGCTACAGGACGGTCGCTCGCTGTGAGGTGTTCCTACATGACCACCGTCCTTCGTCCTGGGAATGGAAGCCCATTTTTTTTTTTTCCTAGGACGGTATTAGTGACGTCTTGTGTCACTGTGATAAAAATAATATTTACTTGATTTTCGTCTGTATTTTCCTCTTATCCAGTGGTTAATAAGCGATTACCCAGTGGTTGATAATTAATTACCCAGTGGTTGATAATTCATTACCCAGTGGTTGATAATTGATTACCCAGTGGTTGATAATCAATTACCCAGTGGTTGATAATCAATTACCCAGTGGTTGATAATTAATTACCCAGTGGTTGATAATTCATTACCCAGTGGTTGATAATTAATTACCCAGTGGTTGATAATTAATTACCCAGTGGTTGATAATCAATTACCCAGCGGTTGATAATCAATTACCCAGTGGTTGATAATTAATTACCCAGTGGTTGATAATCAATTACCCAGTGGTTGATAATCAATTACCCAGTGGTTGATAATCAATTACCCAGTGGTTGATAATTAATTACCCAGCGGTTGATAATCAATTACCCAGTGGTTGATAATCAATTACCCAGCGGTTGATAATCAATTACCCAGTGGTTGATAATCAATTACCCAGCGGTTGACAATCAATTACCCAGTGGTTGATAATTAATTACCCAGCGGTTGATAATCAATTACCCAGTGGTTGATAATCAATTACCCAGTGGTTGATAATCAATTACCCAGTGGTTGATAATTAATTACCCAGTGGTTGATAATTCATTACCCAGTGGTTGATAATTAATTACCCAGTGGTTGATAATTAATTACCCAGTGGTTGATAATCAATTACCCAGCGGTTGATAATCAATTACCCAGTGGTTGATAATTAATTACCCAGTGGTTGATAATCAATTACCCAGTGGTTGATAATCAATTACCCAGTGGTTGATAATCAATTACCCAGTGGTTGATAATTCATTACCCAGTGGTTGACAATCAATTACCCAGTGGTTGATAATCAATTACCCAGTGGTTGATAATCAATTACCCAGTGGTTGATAATCAATTACCCAGTGGTAGATAATTCATTACCCAGTGGTTGACAATCAATTACCCAGTGGTTGATAATCAATTACCCAGTGGTTGATGATTAATTACTCAGTGGTTGATAATCAATTACCCAGTGGTTGATAATCAATTACCCAGTGGTTGATGATTAATTACTCAGTGGTTGGTAATACATTAAGAATCGTGATTATTAATGTGATAATTACTTTTTCATTGTTACGTTAACTTTACCACACGACTATGTATGAGTAATGACAGACTTTACTGATAAAGATAAGTTAAATGACTTTCTGAGGGAGTGAATCATGTCTTTATCATTGTTGGTTTACTGTTCTTGATTACCTGACATAATAACTTCCTCATTTTCACATTAAACTTATATAAGTGTTTGTTTTATAATGTTTCTCTGTTAGTGAGACACAGTTAAGTGTCTCACTAACTGTGGCAGCTTCACGTAAAGACTTTACACTTCAGTAATGACTCTCTCTTTTATGACGGTAATCACCAGTCTAATTGTTGTTCTATTTATTTACTTCTGTCATGATTGCCAGTTGTTAATTTGAGAAAGGTGTCTTGATGTGCCTAGAGTGTGGTAACACTGTCTCGCATGGTGACCGGTGAGTCTGTCGTGATACACTGACCTCCGCTACACTGACCTCACAGGGAATTATATATATATATATATATATATATATATATATATATATATATATATATATATATATATATATATATATATATATATATATATATATATATATCCAGCAGAAAGTAATTCTTTTTTATCTTTCTCTTGCCTCCATTATGACCATGGTGTAGAGTTTCATGAGCCTACCTCCCTCCTCCTTCCCCCATACACACATACCTGGCTCATATGACGTCATTAGGCGACCCCCCTCCTCACACATATATGGCGTCATAATTCCCCCCCCCCCATAATTCCCCCCCCCCTCCCTCCCACACACCTGACTTTATTGCCACAAATCAAGGTGTGCGACACGCCATACCCGGATCCTCAGACTGTCTGCCTGACCTCAGACACGACCTTCTGCCTCAGCTGTCTCTTGCTGTCTCTCGTGGCCATCTCTTTTGGCTGCCTCTCTTGGCTGTCTCTCATAGCTATCTCTTATGGTTACGTGTCATGGTTATCTCTTATGGTTACGTGTCATGGTCATCTCTTATGGTTACGTGTCATGGTCATCTCTTATGGTTACGTGTCATGGTCATCTCTTATGGTTACGTGTCATGGTCATCTCTTATGGTTAGGTGTCATGGTTATCTCTTATGGTTACGTGTCATGGTCATCTCTTATGGTTACGTGTCATGGTTATCTCTTATGGTTACGTGTCATGGTCATCTCTTATGGTTAGGTGTCATGGTTATCTCTTATGGTTACGTGTCATGGTCATCTCTTATGGTTACGTGTCATGGTTATCTCTTATGGTTACGTGTCATGGTCATCTCTTATGGTTACGTGTCATGGTTATCTCTTATGGTTACGTGTCATGGTTATCTCTTATGGTTACGTGTCATGGTCATCTCTTATGGTTACGTGTCATGGTCATCTCTTATGGTTACGTGTCATGGTCATCTCTTATGGTTACGTGTCATGGTCATCTCTTAGTGTTATCTCTCATGAATGAGTCTTAACCCTTTATGGTCGTGTCAGTGGGGTTGTGGGTCACTTATGATTTAAGTGCATTTTCATCTGATTGTCTCTAAGTCCATGTTATCTCTGTCGTGCAGCACTGTGCCGTGTTCTCTCTTGGAGTGGTTTTATATTGTTATGAATGTCTCTCTGGCTGTTGAGGTTCTCTCCTAGTCTCTTTTGGCTATATCCTTTATCCTCTGAATTTTATGGTGACTTCCTGTATGTCTTATAAGTGTCACCTCGACTCTAATGGTTGTTGATTACTCGTCTTGTATGGCTCTTTCTGTCTCAGATGTGTGTGTGTGTGTGTGTGTGTGTGTGTGTGTGTGTGTGTGTGTGTGTGTGTGTGTCTGTCTGTCTGTCTGTGTCATTCTGCGAGGTTGCTTGCCTGTTTTGGGTCATTTGTTCGTCTGTTGAGCTCGGTGAACAGAGAATACCACACCTGTTGTAAAGAAATACAAAACAACATGAAATTCGAATGTTATATACAACATCATGCAGTTGTGTAAGTGTTGCCATCTTACAGAGCACCAATATTCACGAGCCGAGAAGCACCTTGAGGGAGGAACGCTCATATGCCTTCACATCTCTCAAAAGAACCTTTAAAGCAACTAATTAGTCATTATGAATTTTTAAGACCCTCTCGCGTCTCCTTAATCTTGACAAAACAGTTAATCGATCCTTGTGAAATTACATGAAAGGAAATATATATGATAAAATTTGGAAGTTCATTAAATTTTCCCTATTCATCATATATATTTTTTTTCGATTTCTTCTTTAATCTGTTTCGTCTTTGTGAACGAAAAATCTGCCCTTCACCACTAGATGTTTATGTCTGTTTCATAAATCTTCGTCCTTGGAGATGTCTGATGAGCACTGATCACACAATGTGTTTAATTGTTGATGTGAAGACAAGCAAGTTTAATGAACATAATTACAGTTCACGTATAGCAACAGACGGATTGGTCGTACCATTTGAACTGTCAGGTGTTTACTGTAGAAAGACTGAGTCTACGGTGTGCAGGGAATCACTATAGATGTAACTGCTCAAGAATTCCAGTTAGCACAGAGGCTTAACTCTTATCAACTCCCCTCTGCCACAGGCCAGTCATCACTGGGGGTGTGACTGTTAACTGTGACGTGTTCAGACAGGAGGGGAGGTGTACGGTGCCCAGCCAGTCAGGGCGTAGCTCTCGGGGTCCGCCAGTTAGTGACTGGTCGTCCTCTGGGAACAGTCTCATCAGAACCAATCAGATGTTCTCTTGCATACCTCAGGATAACACGTCACGTAGATCTATA
Organism: Panulirus ornatus; assembly: GCF_036320965.1. Lineage (NCBI taxonomy): Eukaryota > Metazoa > Arthropoda > Malacostraca > Decapoda > Palinuridae > Panulirus > Panulirus ornatus. The sequence goes on from NC_092242.1 coordinate 2,852,916, forward strand.
TTTCTATCACAACAGGTGGACCGTAGCTAACTATCTCATTCTTTTAGGAAATAACATAGAATTTTCATCACCAAGGGTGTCACTATATGTGGCTATGGGTCAAAGTATCTCTGATGTATATCTTTTGATGGTCGGGTGCGCAGTGCATACGTATGGCACTGAAACGATTGTATATTGGATTTATATCACAACGAGAGAACCGTACCAATGTATAGTTCCCCTTTAGGCAAGTACGTGGCTTAGGGTTATGGAATGTGTCCTTAGAATCAGTATCTCGTTAAGGGTAAGCGTGACCTATTTACCCAAATGTGTCCACTTTTAACGACCTTCCTCAGCACTGAATCTTCTCAACCATCTTTCAGTAAATCAACATTCACAAGTTGACGAAGTACAGCGTTGGAGACGTCTCAGTCTTATTGTATATATCTTGGTATTGTGTGTTGAAGAGTCAGATATTATATTTACGGAGTAATTCATAAAGATATTACTTTTGCCATCGATTAATACCCCATGGGTTGGGGAAGGGGGGGGGGGGGCTTCGAACACCCGTCCTCATACTTTAAAGGTGATGGAAACGGTCTGTGTTCCCACCTGGCCACGAATGCATTAGTATCATTTACTGGTACTGAGGTTCTCTCCATCGCTCTCTCAAATCCAAGAACAAAGGTTCGAGGCTCCACGGGACTGATGACTGCAACACCAGCTCTTCTTGTCCACTGCAGAGGAGGACTAATGTCCCCAGAACTCGAACCCGTCCCCTCAGTGTCACGAGCCAAGATGGCCATGATGTCCCTCAGCTCTTACCTGGGTCTCTGATTGCCAGTCGAGGTCAGGAGTCAGGCCGGAGCTTCGACGATCATTAGGTAAATTGCTAAGGTTTATATCAGTCGGTCTTGTGTAGCAAGACAAGTGAATAGCAAAAGATTGACACATACAGAACGACTGTGTACTTTTACACACACACACACACACACACACACACACACACACACACACACACACACACACACACACATGTTCTCTACACGTACACCAGGCCCATCAGGACGACCATCAGTGCACGTGTATAATGAGGTTTACGGCAATCAGTCTTGTCACATCCCAGCCATCACGTCTTCCTCAGCCTCCTCCCTGGTGCTGCCTCTCGTAGTGGTTCTGGCATTACCTCTCCCAGCGGCTCGGGCAAATCCCATCCTTCTCATTTCGCCATTGAGCTTCACCAGAAGCTGTTGAATGTCTTTCCCTCGAGACTGGAAGATCTTTTCCTGGGGATCTGAGGATTTCCTTGGCATGGCGCTCCGGCGTGTGTGTGTATGTGTGTGTGTGTGTGTGTGTGTGTGTGTGTTTAGCTCTGGAGGAAGCCTGTTTAGTGAGTGGGATACGCCCTCATTCCCGTGACCACCTGAGATGCGTCCGCTGTGAGCCCAGGTGTTAGCTAATTACCTCCTCCTGGGCCAACTATTGTTACCCATGCTCGTCCTAATTACCGCTTGGTTAATTTTACGTTAATTACCGGAGGACTCTGGCGCTCCCGTGCGCCCTGCTCTCACGTCGTGGAGGATTTCCTACATCTTGAGTCACTTTGAAAAATAGCGGGAGAAAAAAAGAATTGTTCTTTGCGTCAGTTTTATTACAAGTTCAGTTACCTTTTCTTCCTGTTCACTTGCCTCCCTCCCCGTATCGCGCGCGCAACACCCAGTAACACACTCCCTCCCCGTATCGTGCGTGCAACACCCAGTAACACACTCCCTCCCCGTATCGTGCGTGCAACACCCAGTAACACACTCCCTCCCCGTATCGCGCGTGCAACACCCAGTAACACACTCAGTTTTTCAGGTTTTCTCGCCAAAAACGACGTCGAAAAATTATTTCATTTTTGATGTTCATATTTTTTTCTACTTTTTTTTTTGTTTTGGTCTGGGTTGAAACAAAGGATTTTCGGCTCGATCAGTGGCATTCCGGGTGACCGGGCCGGAGCGCAGGCTGACCTGGCACAAACAATTCTTTTTTTTGTCTTTGTTTTATTTGTTGTTGCTTTATGACTGTCAGCCAAGTGTACCTCGCCGTGAGCTTTGATCTCTCCCTCCCAACACACACTCACACCGCCGCCCGACTCCATCACTCCGGCTCACTTCAATTTACTCTCATTTATTCCCGTCTCCTCAAGTTCTCTTACATGGCCACACCGTCTCCTACATGGCCACACCTCCTACGTGGCCACACCGTCTCCTACGTGGCCACACCTCCTACGTGGCCACACCGTCTCCTACATGGCCACACCTCCTACGTGGCCACACCGTCTCACCTCTGACGGGAACCGTCCCAGCCCGTCTCTCTCTGTCTGCCTGTCTGTCTGTGTCATGCGGCGAGCACTAAGCGCGAGCCATTCCTCATGGAGACTCTCATGGTAGATTCTCTCTCTCTCTCTCTCTCTCTCTCTCTCTCTCTCTCTCTCTCTCTCTCTCTCTCTCTCTCTCTCTCTCCACGTCGGGCTGGGCTTCAAAAAAGATATATAAAGGCTTAATGAAAAGGAGAGGGAAGGAAATATAGAAAGAAATGAGACTATTGAAGGACCAGTTCATACTTAAAGAGTTCCAAAGCTTCGCGGTGGAGGTGAAGAAACAGAGGCTCACACATCTCTCCATACTTCGAGCACCGTTATGCTTCTGAACCTGGATAAGATCTGTAAGGACACGTTGGACTTACTTGGGATGCAGAGTCTGGAAAAAAAAAATAATAACCTTTACGACTATAACCAAAAAGGGAAATCATTTATCACGACGAAATTGAATGTTAGAAAGTCCATCATTTTTACTATTTTTCGCCCTGTGTTGGGTCAAGCATAACACTGTATTCTGCCATTTAAGTCCGCATCAGCCAGTACAGTCGAAAATCTTTGAGGATCTTACTAATCAAGAGGCAGAGTCTTAAGAATTTTGAATACATTCTCTTTTACGTAGTTTCTTTGGTTCAGTGACTTATTCATGTACTGGTGGTGACCTGGGTCATGGTGAAACTTAGGTCTTTAGTCTGTCGGAATTGGGCCTTATCCTCCCTCTCTCAGTTGCTCTGGGGACGACCGTGCTAAGCTAGGGGCAGTGTGTTCGACCAGTGATTGAATGGCTTAGAGTAGCTGAGAATAGTTTACTATGCTCACGATACCATAATGTAATCACCTGAGGTCACGATACCTATTGAGAGTTCTACGAATAAATCGCGAGTCTGGGGATTACTGAGGATTTGTTGATTATTGTTTGCGATGCCCTGAGGACTGGGATTTATCAAACACAGTTGTCGCTGTTGAGAGAACAGATTCGTGTTGATGAGAAAAGCTCCCTCGCCTCATCCCCCCAACACGTCCCTTCCATTATATCCTTAAATCTGCTTTTTCCATGCCCTCTCCATCCTTGCTCTGACTCCTGATGTAGCAGAGTCAAAGGGGATTTATGCCTAACGTGAGCAAGTATTGGAATCCAATTTGTGGATTTGATAATCCTGGATCACCGAATATATCTTGAACATTTTCAAAACCATATTTCTGACTTTCTTATCGAGCAGTGGTGTCACAGTGGAAGGCCTCAGTGAGGCAGTGGCTTCACAGTGGAAAGTGTCAGGGGGGCTGTAAATTCCTTTTCCAAGATGTGCTCGGAATACACATGTCCTCGTCTGGGGTGTGGCTGCTCTACACCCTGATATACACACCGTTCATTTGTATACACAGACCCATGCACAGTTGTCTTCATATATAGCAAGATAATTAGCTTCAGCGTCCTCACAAGAGCTGTTGGTTATATTCCCGGAACAACAAGAGTTCAGTCGAGCATTTGCATAATTCTTGAGTTAACGTGAGGGCAGAGCTGGGGGGCCACTCGAAAATTAAACTTAGGAGCTTTGTAAGCCTAACTTTGATATTATATATATATATATATATATATATATATATATATATATATATATATATATATATATATATATATATATATATATATATATATATATAAGGGTTAAACTATCCTTTAAAGGACTCTGAATTGTCAGTGTACCATCTGCAACATAGTAAATATTCCACATCATTCATCATGTCATGTTTAAGTAAGCGACAGTTGTTGGGATGAAGAAAAAGTGAGTATAGTGTAGTAAGTGTGGTAGATTTAAGACAACTTTTTTGTGCCTCACATGGAGAAGGTTAAGTGTTGTGTCTGACTCAAAGATAAAAACCCGAGGTAGGCGGACTCGATAGAACTTTTTTGTTTTGTGAGAGGTTATAACTCTCGTCAGCAACGAAATGTCTTCAACTTTATTCTCCTGAACACGACGGAACGACCCGTGAACACTGCGGTACCACCCTTGAACACGACGGAACGACCCTTGTATACGGCGGTACGACCCTTGAACACTGCGGTACGACCCTTGAACACGATGGAACGACCCTTGAACACTGCGGTACCACCCTTGAACACGACGGAACGACCCTTGAATACGGCGGTACCACCCTTGAACACGACGGAACGACCCTTGAACACGACGGAACGACCCTTGAACACTGCGGTACCGACCCTTGAACACGACGGAACGACCCTTGAACACTGCGGTACCACCCTTGAACACGACGGAACGACCCTTGAACACTGCGGTACCACCCTTGAACACGACGGAACGACCCTTGAACACTGCGGTACCACCCTTGAACACGACGGAACGACCCGTGAACACTGCGGTACCACCCTTGAACACGACGGAACGACCCTTGAACACTGCGGTACCACCCTTGAACACGACGGAACGACCCGTGAACACTGCGGTACCACCCTTGAACACGACGGAACGACCCTTGAACACTGCGGTACCACCCTTGAACACGACGGAACGACCCGTGAACACTGCGGTACCACCCTTGAACACGACGGAACGACCCTTGAACACTGCGGTACCACCCTTGAACACGACGGAACGACCCGTGAACACTGCGGTACCACCCTTGAACACGACGGAACGACCCTTGAACACTGCGGTACCACCCTTGAACACGATGGAACGACCCTTGAACACTGCGGTACCACCCTTGAACACGACGGAACGACCCTTGAATACGGCGGTACGACCCTTGAACACGACGGAACGACCCTTGAATACGGCGGTACGACCCTTGAACACGACGGAACGACCCTTGAGCATAACCATACGACCCATCCGCACAACGACACGCTCCCTGGTTGAGATAGCCTGGCCTTTGACCTCAACCGTTAAAGGGTCAATTCAGAGACAAGGACGTCACACCTGAGGGTCGTGCTGTTGTGTTCAAATGGTTATACCGTTATGGTTAAGGATCGTACTACCATGTTCAAGGGTTATAACCACCGGGCTTAAAGGTCGCACTGTCCTACGTAAGGGATAACAGAAACTTAAAGTCTAAGTCATGATTGATCGTGGCGGGGGAGTGACAGCTGAGCCCGATAAGTCATGCAAACTTCTTCGCCAAAAAAAGGTTCGCAAGCGAAAGTCTGGAGAGCTAAAGTGCAAAAAAACAAATCTATCGACTGATCGTGAAGCAACTCCTGATAGTCTTGCATAAATCGGGGAGCGAGTTGGGGCTAGATCAAGCTTTCTCTGGGAAACAACCACGAACGTTCCTGATCTGTCCTCGGCTTTCGAAGAAAAAATGAGAGAATAAACTATTACAAGAGAGAGAAAGAGAGAGAGAGAGAGATGTGTGTGTGTGTGTGTGTGTGTGTGTGTGTGTGTGTGTGTGTGTGTGTCTGAGAGAGATATAAATATGTTTGTGTATTTAAACTCTGGAAAATATGAACTAGGAAAGATATTGAAGCCACAGACGATTATGAGACACGAGCTTAAGAGATTCAGACGGTATACAGAACTGAATATCAATATTTGTTTCCCCTTAAGTATTTCCGGGGGAATGGAAGTATTTTGATACTTCAATATTATCCCAGAGAAGCAGGAGGCACTTACTTCCTCCAGGTCCTTCTGCTTCTGCAGGGGAGTCTCGTGGAGTGGAGTGGCCCACGTTGTTTGTCTGGCCAGACAGCTGACGAGGGGAATGCATCAAGCAGACGAAGCCGCCGTAAAAAAGAAATCCCTTTCCCTCTGTTGACAGAACCGGCCATCGCCATTACGGGCAGACACTCGAAAACGGCAGCTGGGAATATTGCATGGGACTCGGCCCCCGGGGGCAGGCGTGTCCTCCAGACCCTCAATGTTTGTGGTGAGGATCTAGCTGGAGTCCTCCGCTGCCACTCAGCAATCATGTGGAGGAGGACAGGGAATCGTCGATGCGTAGTGGAAGTTAGGATTTATTAACATGACGTCCCGCCAGAGCGGAGAAAGTCAGTGCCCACTTCAGATATCATCCCCAGCAGATGGGATTAAACAGTTATCTCATCTTTTTGTTAGAAATCTACGAATCCAAGATACAGTCATGCTTAGAGGAGCAGGAGATTCCAGGAGATAAAGAGAATTCTTGGAAGATCAAGACAATTTTAGAGATGGGAGATGCAGGCGTGACGGAGGGACTTGTATGTGTTGACCGAATTACTACGAATATGACCACTTTACCTTGACGACTGGACCGTCCAGGTCGAGGGTACGACCCTTGTGCACGTTGGTACGACCCTTGTGCACGTTGGTACGACCCTTGTGCACGTTGGTACGACCTTTGTCCATGTTGGTACGACCCTTGTGCACGTTGGTACGACCTTTGTCCACGTTGGTACGACCCTTGTGCACGTTAGTACGACTCTCGGGTATGTTGGTCTGGCCTTTGACCTGACGCATATGTTGCTCGTTTGCCGTTGAATATGAAGCTTTATGCTCTGCAATAAGTTGAAGCGTAATATTTTCTTCGAAAAAAAAAAGAACTTAAATGTCATAGATTTTTGCACGAGAACGTAGATTATCTATTACGTAGACATGCATAACTATAGTAATTAAAGCTGGTAGTTTGTTTACATTGTACTGGAACTCGGAGTAATTAGGTCTTTAATTAGTTCTCATTCAAAATAAATATTGCTGTAACTGGTACAGGAAATTTTTAATGACTTTGAGATGAGGTGATACCCAGGAAATGATTTCTTTAATTTGCAAATTTATTCTTTTTCGTTTTGGGGAAGACGAATGTGTTCTGAATCTTCTGGATTTTTTTTTTTTTATCATTTTTCGCAACAAATTTCTTGATATTTTCTCGAAATTCCATTACTTCCGTTTGTCCCACAGATACAGACAGACCATCTACCATGTACTACCTGATACATTATGTATTATTCCCACTCACATCCCATGGCTGTATTTCCGACGGTGTGGTAAGGTCGTGCAGCTACACCCGGCTGGAGCCTCGGGGGCTTCCAGCTCCTGGGGGCGGCGGAGGAGGAGTCGAAGTTGCCGTCATGGCTGGAGGGGGAGTTTGAGATCTGGAATGTCTACAGCTACGCCGACTATTTCTTGTTTTTTTTTTTAGTCAACATTGTGGTCTTTGTGTTACATTATTTTCTGCGATAGTTTAACTTGACTTTGGGGAATTTTATCCCAGATAGAGGCGTCACCTAACCACCGACGTGGTTAGGTGACCCCAGAGATTTTACACAAGGGACACAGACGAGCGATGTAGTCATCTACAGGAACAGTCGTGACCCGGGTACCTCCAGCCTTCATATGTTTCTCTGAAGCTTTCAACATTCTTCAGAACCGCGATGATCAGGGAATGTCTTACTTTACCATAACTACACACAGAGTCTCCTTAGTATCCCCTTAATGCTCGTTAAATCCCTTATTTACACATTACACTCACTGGAATCACATAATTTACCATTACTACGTTTGAATTAGAAATATATAAGCCATATTTCTGCGCTAAGTCGTGTTTCTCACAAGTGTTTTGCTGTTTATCTTTCATGCGTTGACGTTGCTTCTGTTGGGAAGACAAGTGCGTCATCAGAAGCGTCACGCCGTGTCCGTCATGGATACGAGGTTGCTGAGACACTGTCACTTTCAGGGATCTTGTTGACATGCTCATGTGTGTAGATCTTCAGAGACGAACAGGTGTGTAGAAAGAAGGCGTGTGGTGCAGATGTGTGCAGTGTGTGGCACACGGAGTGCCACATCTCCTCACCGTACAAAGACGGCATTCCACTGCCCGCCTCACTTGGTGCATTTTGACCTAATGTCATGTCACCTTGACCTGAGTCTGACCTCATCTAACGTAACCCGACCAAACAAGCAACATGCTTAGAGTAGGAGTGAAGTAAAAGGAATACGACTGAAGGAAAAGTAAGAAGTATGAGGGAAGACATACCGTAGCAGACCAGTAAGAGACTTCCAGTGCCGATACCGTCCGTAATATTCTGAGTATCATGATCCACCGGTAAGATTCAGGCGTAGAAATCTCGCTGGTAATACTTAAAGATATTTCTGGTAAGATCCAAACCTAATAGGCGTTGTAAGTCTCCGATTTAATACGATTCTCCTCAAGGGAAGAATTGGACGCAGTCAGCTCTGGTGACCTGAGAACTCCCGGATCCCACAAGAGCGTTCTCTTCGACATAAGAAAAGAGTTTCTTGAGCGCGTTTAGTGGTTTCTGGAGTTGTCTTCCTGCGTCTTTGTTTCGTAATGATGCTGATGCGTCTTCTCATTGGCGCTCATATATCGTCATTTTTCTTCCTTAAGGAACCGATGGAATGCATGGCGTCCTTTATCAGTCCTGCTGTAGCAGATTCTCTCTCTCTCTCTCTCTCTCTCTCTCTCTCTCTCTCTCTCTCTCTCTCTCTCTCTCTCTCTCTCTCTCTCTCTCTCTCTCTCTCTCTCTCTCTCCCCAAGCCGTTGCTTCGGCAGGGTCTCCAGTTTCCCCTTGCGTTTAATCCAGCCCATCTGAGGCGCGCACATTCAATTTTCCTCAAAGGCTGGAAACTGTGTCGAGGTACTTCAAGAAGCGAGGCAGAAGAGCAGGGTTTTGCTCAACGGCCACTGGACTTGTGGCTGTCAAAGCCAGAAGCTGAGTTGACCTGCGGGGAAAGTAATAGGCGAAAATCATTTTTTTTAATCATTGTCTCGCTCTCTCTCTCTCTCTCTCTCTCTCTCTCTCTCTCTCTCTCTATATATATATATATATATATATATATATATATATATATATATATATATATATATATATATATATATATATATATATAAAGGGTACTCAAGGGTTGTACTGTCGAGGTCAAGGGCTATACCGACGTGGTCAAGGATTGTACTTTCTGGGGTTGTACCGTTTGGAGTAAGGGCTGTACCGCCTAGATCAAGGGTTGTACCCTCTGGATCACGGGTTGTAACCTCTGGATCAAGGGTTGTACTGTACTAATGAAGAGGTTAATTCGGTAACTACACTTCAGTAACATCATATCAAAGCTCAATATGTAAATCAACACATAATTCTTAATGTTATCGTATAAAATGTTGTAAATCATCAAAATTATACAGTATTGCAATGATTAATGAGTTGAAATATTATGAATCACCCTGTTTAGGTTGATTAGCGAACTAATAAGTCAAATGAATATCATTACATGTTCTATTTGAATGAATACTTTGCATGAGTCTTTCCAAATGAATATTGAACGTGAGTGATGACCGGTGAATGATGAATGATGACTGATAACTAGTGAATGTTAGGTTTTGACTGATGACTGGTGAATGATAGGTAGTGACCGATGACTGATGAATAATGAGTGGTGACTGATGACTTCTGAATGATGAGTGTTCATGATGGCTAGTAATGAATGAGTGGTGACTGATGAATGGTGAATGATCAGTCATAACTGATGGTTGATGGGTGATGAATGATGACTGATGAGTGTCAGGTGTGTATACTGCTCCGGGTTCCTGTGTTCCATACTCAAGCTAAAGCTTAACGAAAGCTCTTGTTCCATAAGCTTACCTTCATTAGGAAACCTATTATTCTAACCACTATTGTTTGTTACTCTGTATGTAATTACCTTAACTCTGTGTGTAATTACCTTCTTGCACCGCACCTCGCCTAACACCAGTACTTCGCCTTGTGTCAGAGGTTCAGCCCCACTACAGGTGTTAACGGCGTCTGCCAAACTGTCTTTGTCCTGTATTAGGACAAACAACGAAAAAAATAACCAAGGGAATATCAAATAGTGTCCCAGAGCAAATGACTCACTCTCCGATGTTTTAAGTAGATCTTACCCACTTAGTCTTAAGTAAGCCTTACTCACTTACTGTAGTGTTAAGTAAGCCCTACTCGCTTTATGTAGTGCTACGTACGCCTTATTTACTTTCCGTCGTGTTGAATGGATCGTAAAATGACGTTAAAAACCCTTAGTAGTGTATTAAGCTTTCTTGGTTTTAAAAAGAATCATACGAGCATTGAAACATGAGTAAAATAAAGGATATCGGAAAATAAGGTCAACAATTTTGAGTGTGTTGAGAATCAAATATGCAGATTGGAAGAGTGTTGAGATATAAGTGTGACAACGTGAAAATGTTTAAGTGGAAAGTGAAAGTTTCCCTGGAGAGTTTCGTTTTAGTATGCATGACAGGAGGATGGTAGTGGAGGAGTGCATGATTATGAAGCCTGGAAGGCTTCTCCTCGTGATATCATGTTTACCATGATCACAAGGACACCCGAGAGAAGGCGACGACCAGAGGGGCCGTGAGCGACCCTCCTGAAGAAGGTCTGAAACAAGACGAAGATTGGGAGACGAGGGACTCGCGTTGCAGTCCAGGAAAGGGCTAGAGGTACTGGTCCTACAATCGGGTTCTCGTCCTTAGGGAGAACCCCCTCAAGGGCTCTCTCTGTCTACCCGTCTTCTTCCCTGGCCTGACGCCCTCACGCTGGCAAATGACGGAAGCCTTGCTTGATGAAGTCTGGACAGAGCGTCGCCCTTGGAGAGGTGGACGGACGGTGGCGGGGAATGGTGAAGTTATGGGACGGACGGTGATGGGTGCTGGAGGGTCGGGAGGAGGACACGGTGATGGGATGTGACGGGCAGTGTCAGGTGGATGTGACGGGCAGAGTGTCAGGTGGATGTGACGGGCAGAGTGTCAGGTGGATGTGACGAGCAGAGTGTCAGGTGGATGTGACGGGCAGAGTGTCAGGTGAATGTGACGGGGAGAATGACAGTGTGGTACAGGTAGAAGGGTAATGGCTGTAAAAGGGATGGGGATGTTGTAGATGGAAGAGGTAGGAGGGGAATTTAGGGGAGTTATGGTGGAAGGGGGTGATGGAAATGTGATGGAGGAATTATGAAGGAGGAGATGGAGCTTATTTTGATGGATTGAGAAGTTGTAATACTTGTGACTACAATGGTTGTGATGAGGAATGTGTTCTTGTAATTATAAGGGGTAGAATGTGTGTGAGGATATTAATGAACGAGTTATAGAGGTATAGTGAAGTGGTTGTGGTAGGGATGGGAGAGGCTAGGGATAAGTTGTGGTAGGAATGGGAGAGGCTAGGGATAAGTTGTGGTAGGGATGGGAGAGGCTAGGGATAAGTTGTGGTAGGGATGGGAGAGGCTAGGGATAAGTTGTGGTAGGGATGGGAGAGGCTAGGGATAAGTTGTGGTAGGATGGGAGAGAGGCATGATATCGGCGGTTAGAGGGCAGAGTCGATCCCTCCAGGAACATATCTCAAAAATAAAAGATAAAAATGTCTTTGAGAAGTTAGAACCTGCGGTGCATCGTGTGTGTGTGTGTGTGTGTGTGTGTGTGTGTGTGTGTGTGTGTGTGTGTGTGTGTGTGTGTGTGTGATGGCTACAAGTAGTGATGATGGTGACCGCAGCCTCGTCATATCCCAGAGTGATGCTGTCCGTTCCTGGATGCGCATTGTCCTCTCTTCCACTTCTTGAACACTGGTAAAAGTCTCCTTTACAAGGAAGGACTTGAAGCATACTTCTCCAGCAGTTCCTCCTGGAGGAGCTGAGGACGTCCCAAGGGTCCTTCACTCGAGCCTTCCTCCCAAGATTAAGATGATTAATCCTGAACACTGAACTGAGGAAATCCCCGGCTTATTTATAGCCTCCTTGGCTCTCTTGGTCTGGTCTGGTGTAGTGGTGGTGAGTTCCCTCCTCCACACCCAAGGATGACATTTTGGAGAAGTTTCTAAAGTAGTTTTTACTTGTTAGAAGATCCATTGTGGCATCTGACGTGGGTGTGCCAGGAACACTCTGGCTGTCAGTGGGTTACGCAAGGTCAATGGTCGTTAAGTGACTGAATCAACTACTATATTGTGGCTTGTTAAGGATGAACTGACTGTTATTTTGTGACTCCTTTACTCTTTAAGTGCGACAATACGACCTTTCAGCACGAAGGTACGACGCTTGGGCGTGATGGCATAACAATTCCTCTAGTCTTCAAGGGTCACTTCAAAGCCCACGTCCATAGCGCCAGATGTTGACAATGGGAGGTTAAGCCCAGTTCCCTGGAGGTACACTTGTCACCCGGGGGTACACTTGTCACCCGGGGATACACTTGTCACCCGGGGGTACACTTGTCACCCGGGGTACACTTGTCACCCGGGGGTACACTTGTCACCCTGATCGAAAATGATCATGTGTTTGATAAAATGAAGGACAGTGTTACAAGCTTTGCCGTGAACCATCAAGGGAATTTTCATTTTACGTCGGTAGTATGTTGGGGTCATTTCAAGTATCTACACGAACATGTATTACATAAAAGAAGAACATATTTCGGAATCTGACTATGAATATAAGATCTCTGGTCTTTGTTATTATGGGTGACTGAATATGTTCATCTGGCTTACCTGCAGAGGACGTGGCAGGAATATCACTAAGTTGCACAAATCTCGTCTTGTCGGTTCGAAGATCTCGACATCAGAGTCGACAGGAATAAAATGACCAGAGATTGTGTTTGTTCTGATATTGAAGAAAATGATAAGTGGGCTAACTTGAAATAAGAAAAGACTTGAGGGGAAGAAGAGTTGTGAGGAGTTAAGCAGATGAAGAATGTTAAGAAAGGATTGAAATCGATCAATTTTATTTTCAAAAGACGATGATATGACAGGGACGAAGGAGGAGGAGGTTCAGTGAATGGTTGAGGTGAATGTACCGTGAGACACATTCATCAAACTCCTTAGAAAAGGCTTCATACACGCAGCCACGGAAGCAAGGAACAAGAGATTCGATTTCTGGGTAACGCACGTAGACTCTCTTTTGTATGATTTTTCATCACGTACCACAACTTATTACTGGGAACAATGGGATCGACAGCAGAAGTCAGTGAGCATTAAAATGAAATGGAGGACTCTCAGGTCCCTCCTTCTGATTTCATGCTTCACGTTCTTCACTCGTACACCTTCCGTAATATTTAGAACTTTTCGGTTCGTTAGTTTCTCATCGCGTTACCTTCTTTCGTCCAGATAAATGTCTAGTTCACTGGATATTTATAATTTCATGTTATGAAACATCTGAAGATCTTCGATCTGTGTTGTGTAAGATCTCCCACTATTAGAAGAGATTCCCGGGAGATGGTTTACGTCCCTTGGTTGAGGGTTATGAAATACTGACCCCTTACTGACCTCCACCGGAGTGGCCATTCAACAGGTCCTGGCCCTCTGGTCCAGGGGTCGAGTAGTATCAGGTCCAGCCAGCCAGCCAGCCAGCCACTGGTGAATGGGGATACGAGGAGAGGGACCGGGCTATTGAGGCCAAAGACGTATTACTGTGCTGAGGAAGTATTTCGTCCAGACGTAGGATGAGAACATCTTGTAACATACCCCTGAGGATGGACGCCGCTTCCCTCCCTCCAACACTGAAGATGTAGACGTTTCCTCCTCCCTCCGTGTGCTCCTCCTCATATAACCTGTCCTCCTTAAAGAGCCCTGATTAAATGCTTTAGTCCTTTTCGGTTTCTTTTGTTTTACCTTTTTATCCTAACAGGACGACGACCATTGACGTCTCCTAGATTAGGGCACCCACCAAGGCCGAGGATCACTGTGGCTGAGTGCCTCCTGTGGATCAGTGTTGCTGGCGTGGTCCACCTCACACACACACACACACACACACACACACACACCCACCCACCACCACTCCTGCTGACCGTCAGAGAGAGAGATTGTCATTTTGTCTCTTAAGAAATAGCCGCAATTTCTTTCTTTCCGTCTTTGTTTTTGCCAGGAATCTCTCTCTCTCTCTCTCTCTCTCTCTCTCTCTCTCTCTCTCTCTCTCTCTCTCTCTCTCTCTCTCTCTCTCTCTCTCTCTCTCTCTCTCGTGTGTGATCCTTTACAAACGCCTTACGTATCGAGCTTCCATCCATCTCCTGAACAGTTTTTTTTTTTTCCGCCGAAATCATTGCCAATTTTGCCTCACTTTCTCCACAATATTTTCCGAGACCTCCCCTTCGTCCAGGCGTCAGACTTCTCTGAGTATCGAACCTTGGCCTCTCAGCAAGCACGTCGTGGGCTCACTCCAGATGGCAACACGGAACAGCTCTATGTCTTCCCTTTCTCCTCCTGCAGAGCTCGTTTGGATACCCTGTTGTTGGCCCAGGGCGGATGAGGAAAACTTGATGTTGCTAGCTACAGAAGCGGCAGCAAGATTGTGATGTAGGGAATGAAGATTTGGCTATGTTACTTACCTTTAACACTGTGTGTGTGTGTGTGTGGAGAGAGAGAGAGAGAGAGAGAGAGAGAGAGAGAGAGAGAGAGAGAGAGAGAGAGAGAGAGAGTCGAGTGATGAATTACTGCAATAACTTTCAAGTATATTCACGACATAAATCAGCCATGGACATAAACAGACGTACAACCATAAACATTGGTAAAGAAAAAAAAAGTGCTTAATATATACTTATAACCTCTCTCTCTCTCTCTCTCTCTCTCTCTCTCTCTCTCTCTCTCTCTCTCTCTCTCTCTCTCTCTCTCTCTCTCTCTCGTAATAGTACCAATAAAGTTTACTTTATTGCTTAACGAGAAGATGGATCACATCGGCCAGCCCGCTCCTCCTTCACCCTAGGCTAGCTCTCTCCCACTCAGGCTGGCTCTGTCACACCAAGGCTGGCTCTGTCACACCAAGACTGGCTCTGTCACACCAAGGCTGGCTCTGTCACACCAAGGCTGGCTCTATCCCATCCTAGACTGGCTCTAACCCACCCCAGGCTGGTTCTGTCCCACCTACTTAACTCTTACAACCTCCCAGCTCAGTCAAGACTACCCACTTGCCACTTTTGTCGCCTCCACACAGGGAATGTGAACGTATAAAGGAAGTGCTGGAGGACCACAGGGGGTGTGGGGGAACCACAGGGAGTGTGGGGGTTCACAGGGAGTGTGGGGGTTCACAGGGAGTGTGGGGGTTCACAAGGAGTGTGGAAGTCCACAGGGAATGTGGGGGAAACCACATAGAGTGTGAGGTTCCACAGGGAATGTGGAGGTTTGTAGGGAGTGTGGGGGTTCACAGGGGGTGTGGGGGAATCACAGGGGGTGTAGGGGTCCACAGGGAGTGTGGGGGGAACCACAGGGAGTGTGGGAGTCCACAGGGAGTGAGTTGAGGAAGACGTTCATCACTTGATAAAATTACAAATGTGAACCTCAGAGTCTATAATCGAGGGTGATTGTGGCTCAAGGCTTCGTCTCAGTGTCATTTTCGTCATGATTACAGGCTATACTGCCCACAGAGGACGCTGCTCTGGGTGTGGGGGTGGGGGAGGAGCTATATAAAGAGGTGTAGGAGTGTGTGGGTGTGGGGGACAGTGGGGAAGGTTGGGGGGTAGGGTGTTCCAGCATAAGGACGTATTATGTCTATCTAACTATCTGTCTATGTTTCTGTCTTTCTCTGTTTCTACGCGAGTTCAGTTGATTCTCTCTCTCTCTCTCTCTCTCTCTCTCTCTCTCTCTCTCTCTCTCTCTCTCTCTCTCTCTCTCTCTCTCTCTCTCTCTCTCTCTCTCTCTCTCTCTCTCTCTCTCTCCCAGCAGAGGTGTCACAGTTGTCACGTCATCACCACCACCACCAGCGTTTAACCACCACTGCTGCCAACAACATATCTACCAACACCACTACCATTACTACCTCTGTGGTAATCACCACCTCAGCGATAACCACCACTAGCCACCGCAGTTAACTACCATCATTACCTCGCCTTCGATCACCACCACCACCACCACGGCCACCCGCGCCCGACCTACATATTCCCTCATTACCATCACAGTTCTAAAGCAAATCGCCATCGCTGGGGACCCACCCGAACTTGTTGTGTCAGTTCGCCAACAGTGACGGTAAACCATCAACTCCACAGTTGATGTAGCGTCTAGGACGCGCGTTGATGTCAACACAGGTCCATTCCACCAACCATCTTTGTACTGTTGATAGATACGTCGAGCTGTAACTCGACCTGCAGACCACACTCGGCGCCTCTTCCAGCCCCTCACACTGCAAGACGTTCGACCAACTCGACTCAATTTTCTACTTCAGTTTTATGGCCGACAATTTAGTTTTATGACGTATTTCTCTATATGGTCTTAACAACCCGGGTCAGCAGAAACAGCCGGCTGTTGAAAGCAGTATGAGCTCGTATGCTTGCTTGCAGCAGTTAGGAAAAACCTTACAACAACAACAAAAGAGGCCGCAAGCAGAGTGCAGTCCACCTCTCTGAACAGCTTAGTGGAACACACGCTTATGTAAGCACTGTAGCACCCACGTCCCGGACCAGCGAACACGAGACGTAATATACAGGAGGATGGCCGCCGCTAGGTGTGTACACCTGGCTTACACACTGTGTGTACCCACCTCGGCACCAGCAGGTGAGGGGACCGACTGACCAGCGAACCTGCGTCGGGTCGGGTCGAGGGTCCCATACCAGGTCAGCCCTGCCCCCAGGTGTTCTCTGCCACACCAGGTCAGCCCTGGCCCTCCAGGTGTTCTCTGCCACACCAGGTCAGCCCTGGCCCTCCAGGTGTTCTCTGCCACACCAGGTCAGCCACGCCCCTTTGGTGTCTGCCACACCAGGTCAGCCACGCTCCTCAGGTGTCTGCCACACCAGGTCAGCCACGCCCCTCAGGTGTCTCTGCCACACCAGGTCAGCCCTGGCCCCCAGGTGTTCTCTGCCACACCCAACCTTCACCTGCCACTCCTGCACTCTAGGTTGACCACCTCGGCTCTGGCAGAGTCCTCTCAGTGTCGAGACTGATCGTAAAGCAGGTGTTACGAATATATTATAAGACTCCTGTTACGGGCGTCACCCGAACCTCCAGACGTCACCCCCGTCCCACACAACCTGTGTTTTTTCCACCACCCGTCACTTCACCCGTCATATTTGAACAGCCTCTTTCTACCTACCGTTCTCCTCTCACCCGTCTTTTGACTGTCACTTTCTGCCAGTCATTTTCCATGTGGCAGTGGCTGCAGCTGTTCATCATGCACCTGTCATGTTCCACCTGTTTCTCCACACGTTCACCCCTCACCCGTCACACTCTGTCTGCCCTCAACCCGTTACCCTTCACCCGTCTCACACTTCTTGTCGATCTCTTGACCCTTCACCCTTCTTCCGTCACACTCTCCCGTTCTCAACCCATCACCGTTCACCTCCCCCCCCCCCCTCTTCACTCTTCGCCAGCAGCACGGAGGAAGAAGCAGCGTGACGGGTAATGGAGTTTGGATCCCATCAAACACCAATAAGATCACAGAAAACAACTGGCCGGAGGATCGGATGCCCCTCCCCTGCTGTGTGGCCCGTGGGCCTCCGCCTGGCTCTCACAGGACAATATTTGCATAGGTTCCACTATTGATTTTACTAATGACAATATTGATGCCAGAAGTGTGGGTCTGTCACACACGAGTATATATATATATATATATATATATATATATATATATATATATATATATATATATATATATATATATAGGTTTCATTTTGCTGTGGTTTTATGCATGTACTAGATCACGCGCACCTGTGACCTCCTGCAGTATATATATATATATATATATATATATATATATATATATATATATATATATATATATATATATATATATATATATATGTATCATGAAAACTTACCTTTACTCTTCACATGATATCACTACGGGAACAAAGAAAAGAATAAGATATCGGTGAAGCCTCGGGTGGAGCCTGATATCTTCTTATAAGATATCTGGCCATGTTTACGGTGCTTCATGTCGATAACACCAGCCAGAGGACGGCCTTCAGCCACACTCACTAGACTTAGATTTGTAATGTTGGGGGAAAATACGTGAGGAAAATGAGTGTTTCTTGAATACTTGTATCCCAGGAGAGGAGGCTTGTTACCTTATTTTTTAACGACCCTTTTGACGTTAGAAAAAGCATATATATATATATATATATATATATATATATATATATATATATATATATATATATTATGTGAGCCGGCCTTGCTGCTATCTGATACTCTTACCAAAAACCTGTCTCGACCATAAGTACATCAGGTGCTGAGAGCTGCTAGTGTTGGTGGTATAGGTGGAGGGAGTCCTGAGCCCCACCACTGAGTTTTTAAGGTTTTGTTGGAGGAGTGAGGTGCCTGAAGTGGTGGAGAAGGAGGGAGGGGTGGTATCATGGCCACTATGCACAGTGTGTAAAGTGCTGATGGATAAAGGGGTGAGGAAGGAGGGGAAAATGGGGAAGGGGCTCTTAAATGGCTTCCCAGTGCTGCCTTCCTCTATAGGGCTTCCTTCCCATTATACGAGGCCATCCTCTTCTTAAATGGACCCTCCCTCTCTCCCTCACCCTCTCCCTCCCTCCCTTCCTCCCTCCCTCACTTTCTCTGTCCCTTACTCCCTTTGAGTGACGCTCTTCGTCGGTAAACAGAGTTGCCTGGAACTCAGAGACACCCACTGAGGCCCCAGACTGGTCCCTCTTTAAACAGTATTAGATTGTCACTGTCGCTGATCATCACTAAGGTGTTGCTCGCGGCGTCACACACCTCGCTGGGGAAGGCTGCTGCTCCTGCCCCTGCCTACTGGCTCGATCAACATGATCCTGATGCTCATCTGATGCCTCGTTCACACCTCTCTCTCTCTCTCTCTCTCTCTCTCTCTCTCTCTCTCTCTCTCTCTCTCTCTCTCTCTCTCTCTCTCTCTCTCTCTCTCTCTCTCTCTCGTAGGCTTTTTCTAACGCCAAAAGGGTCGATAAAAAATAAGGTAACATTGTCGACCTTTCCACTCTGCGCTCGTAACAATATTGCTTTAAGACACTAGCGGTTCCAGTAGTTTGAGAAAATGGAAATTAGCTCGAACTTTCCGGGTGTTGTCTGCTGGAATGACATGATAAAAAACTGATAGTCTACCTCACTCTATATATATATATATATATATATATATATATATATATATATATATATATATATATATATATATATAGTGTCGGCTTCCAGAATGCATGCAACATAATGTAAGTAGTGCATGTTTGGGGGGTGTAATTTCACATGGGTGATTGTGTGGCGGGGTAGAGTTTAGGATTGGGTTGGGGGGGAGATGGAAGCTGTTTAGTGCATGTCTAGTCATTACATTGTGAATATGTTTTGTCAGTGTCGTGTTCACAGGAGATTTGGGGTGGGGGGGGTGGGGATGTGGGAATGTAGGTGGTTGGAGTGGGAGGCAGGGGTGAGACGACACCCCTCATAAGCAAGACTGTGGTGTGTGTGTGTGTGTGTGTGTGTGTGTGTTTGGCGCTCATGCCACAGCACGACCACAAAATTACTTCAATGTATTGAAAGTTCTCACGTGCAGGAAGGACTTGGGGGCCCTGATGGGTCAGCGGATTGGATGTAAACATCGCTAACACGACTCAGAATATTACACCTTTGGATCTTTTATGTTCTAGTGTTGTAATATGAAATATTTTCTAGACATTGTTTCGTATGGTCTTCACCCAGACGGCTGCCAACACCTGCTTGTTAGTAATTGAGCTGGTAATGAGCGAAAGGTCAGAGAAGGATTCTAAAATACCACGATAGATTGATTTGGCATTTGATTGTGACGTAGTAGGCGTCCACTTGTTAAGGCGGCCCACCTTTGACGTCATCTGGAAAGGGTATGAGGTTTGGTGGTACTGGGGAGGGTGTGTGAGGTTGATGGACGTAAGGTAAAGTTGGTCGAAGAAGAAAGCATGTGGTTGGGGTTTAAAGTTTAGAAGGCAGGAGGCCAATAGACCTGGTAATTGATGAGTGTACTACGTCTATATGAGGAGTCGTATCCCTCACATCTGAGGTGGTTCTACCTCTATAAACTCACAAGAAAGAGTCAAGTCTAAAGCAGTCCATCTGCTTAGTTCTACCACTCAGACTTCACAGCTTGACCCTCCTTCCCTTACGATGCAGCGTTGGTTCATTTTCCCGCCTTTGGTTTGCGATGCGTCACATGTTTATTGTGAGGCCACTGTCAACTGAAGGATGGGCCACGGTGATATATATTTCTATTCCTGCACCTCGAAGCTTGGGAGTTCCTTATCCTCTCATGACCATCAAAACAACTACAATCTGTCCCTTTCTTTAAAGGGAAGATTTTTCAATTTCCTCGAAAATCTTGGAGTATTTTTCCTCTTCCTTTCTTATTGCTCCCATCATTAACTTTTTCACATTTCAATTAAAGCTTCGCCTCGAATTGGACTCTTGTCCGTGACTGGAGTCTCCAACGTAAGGAAAAGCATAATTAACTGAAAGTACCTGGGTAACTAACTATTAGTCAGTTTGTCAAACCTAGATTTTCGGAAGACCAGCACTTGGTTGTAGGTGGAGTTCCAGCTAGTCCAAACAGACGGGACAGGATAATAAACAACGTTTTCTCGTAATGAGGAACGACCCCTGACGGTGGATGAGGAAAGCCAACGTGTCTTAATCCTTGAGAGGGTCAGCAGAGGTCGTCAGTACCCTGGAAGGCGCCTTCTCCAGCAGCAGCATCAGCGGGACAGTGGTCCTGGACGCCCACCCTTGGATTCCTTTGCTTGTCGTGCTCCCTGCCGTACCCCACCCATGACCCCCTGCCGGACTTGGACGTGTTGTGATTAGTGCCCCAGACGTGTCCAGACGTACCCCTTGCCGTGTCCCCCTGCCGCACCTGGTGCTCCTGACGTGCCCCCTGCCATGCCCCTTCTGGCGTGCCTGGTGCCCCCGCCGTGCTCACTACCCTGTGCCTCTATATATTAACTTTCTGCTCCACTGATCCCACCATATCCTCCCACGGCCGCTAACTCTCCCGACCGCCCTTCCTTATTCCCTCATTTCTCTCTCTCTCATACCGCCGCCCTTCACGTCCCCCACCCTCACCGCCGTTCACCCCACACTTTCCTACCGCCGTTCACTTCCCTCTCCCTCCCCCCCGAACAAAGAGGACCATCCTGGAACAAGAAGAACCATCCTGGAACAAAGAGGACCATCCTGGAACAAGGAGGACCATCCTGGAACAAGGAGGACCATCCTGGAACAAGAAGAACCATCCTGGAACAAGGAGGACCATCCTGGAACAAGAAGAACCATCCTGGAACAAGGAGGACCATCCTGGAACAAGAAGACCATCCTGGAACAAGGAAGACCATCCTGGAACAAGAAGAACCATCCTGGAGCAAGAGCCACCCTGGAACAAGAAGGACCTTCCTGGAACAAGAAGGACCATCCTGGAACAAGGAAGACCATCTTGGAACAAGGAGGACCATCCTGGAACAAGGAGGAGGACCATCTTGGAACAAGAAGAACCATCCTGGAACAAGGAGGAGGACCATCTTGGAGTACCCCGCAGTAGAACTAAAATCATATTTCACTGCCTTATGAATCGTATAGTCTTACATCACCTCTGTAGAGATCCCCACTGCTGTACTTTATTGCGGCATAAACCAGCTCGATGTATTCCCCTGTTGTATAGGCCACTTGTATTAATTTTTCTGCTTTTATTCTTTGGGTCTTAGGCCATTCTCTCTGGTGTTGGAGCCTTTTGGTTCATCTTTTGTTTACGAAGCATCGAAAGCTAAAGATGTTTCTCTATTGTCTTTTACCTGTTTTCAAGAATTCGTTTGCGTTCTTTTGTTAGTGAAGGTGTTGTCTTTCAGTTTTTGTTCGTGTGTGAGTGTGTTGTTTGTCAGTGTTTCTGTATGTGGGTGTTGTCCGTTAGTGTTGTGTGGTGTGCATGGATCTGTTGTTCGTGTGATTTTGCTATGTGTGAATGAGTTGTCAATGTTTGGTTGTGTGTGTGTGTGTGTGTGTGTGTGTGTGTGTGTGTGTGTGTGTGTGTGTGTGTGTGTTGTTATGATGGGGACGGCACTACCACAACAAGGACTGGTAAAGCTGAGTTAGATGTCTGAAGGCATTTTGTGTCCTTATGATTAAGAGATGATCCGCCTTCGATTCTAGCTATATGAGAGCCAGGGTTATATATAAAGTGGGGAAATGGGGCTAAAGGTAAGTGGTGTTTGAAGTAGCAAGTAACACGTGTAAGGGAGAGGAGGGAGTAAAATGAATGGCGAGGAGGGAAATTTGAATTCACAGCAGATTCTCTGAGTGGGTCACTGTGCCACATTGTACAGTCTACTAGCAGTGTGAACGTCGTGATTGGGCTGCTGGTGCCTCGACCGCAGGGCACTCATTGGAGAGGCTGTTCCTGGGCCTCAGTAGCTGTGCCATATTTCTTTAACAGTTTATGAACTCGATCTCGGAGCTTCGTATAGCCGACACGACAAGCGCCAAGCGCTACACCACAGCGGACTCCCAGAACTCCAGCTCTCCTCCCTCACTCCTCTGATATTAACCTTCACAACAGCGCTGCCGTTTTAGTACCTCCTCCTCCTCCTCCTCCTCCTCCTCCTCCTCCTCCTCCCTTCCTCCTCCTCCTCTTTCTCTCCCTCCTCCTCTTCGCCTCCCTGACAAGCTGTCTTTTATTGACTCCAGTTTTGTCTCCTTTAAATGCATTTTCCCCGAGGCCTCTACTTGGGGAGCAATTTGCCCTGTGTTCCGAGCGTCGGTGGTGGCAATAACCTTATATTTACCACCTCTCATATTCCCTCATAATAACCATTTGGTTTTCCATTGGCGAGAGAGGTGGCCTTCTGTCCTAGGGTTGTCAGGCACATCATGCCGACTTTATTGCATGTTTCTCTCATGCTCGCGCTGGGGGTAGGGCAGGGGGACCTTAGCTCAGCCTTGTATGACTTGATGCTGGCGTTCATGTTGGAAGATATAGCTCGTCCAGTGGTGTATATTATGTCTTATACAGTGGTGTATACTCTGCCTCATACAGTGGTGTGGGTTGTGTGTTCTATGGTTGTGGTTGTTGTGCATTATAGAGTTGTGTATGTTCTGCCTTATATAGTGGTGTATTTTCTACCTTATGCAGTGGTGTATGTCCTATCGTATACAGTGATGTGTCTCCTACCTTATACAGTGGTGTATGTCCCTTTCATAATGTGTAGTGTGTATCATGTACATTGATGTTTAAAAAGTGTTATAGACTGTCGTGCACTTCAGTTGATGGTCTCTTATTTAGCCAAGCATTCATGACCCTTCATCACGCATGCTGCACAGCGATAGCAACACTGCCTCTCTGCTGCTATACACCGTTGCCAGTGTGGTATCGAAAAAATGGCCCATTTGTCGTGAGAAAAATTAATGATAATAATAATTCTTTCCGGTGTGATGTGGTAACGATGCTGGTGACAGATGACTGTTCTTTTCTTTCCCTTCGTTATGGATTTTCCATATTCTGCTCATGATGCACTTCATGTCATTTCTTGTTACTCTCCTCACTGGGTAGAATGCCACGTCTGCCTCACTGTCATATAGTTGACTGTGTGTTTATGATGAAGCTGGTGTAAGGTGCACCCCTCCTGCAGCAGGGCCATGCCTTTCACTCTACCCTACGGACCAGTTCAAAGGTCATGCCTCCATAAGGTCAAACCGACGTGCTCAAGGTGGTCTTACAGTCGTGCTCAAGGGTCACACTGTCGTGCTTAAGAGTCGTACCGTCGTGCTCAAGGGTCGTACTGTCGTGCTCAAGAGTCGTACCGTCGTGCTCAAGGGTCGTACTGTCGTGCTCAAGAGTCGTACCGTCGTGCTCAAGATCGTACCGTCGTGCTCAAGGATCGTACCGTCGTGCTCAAGGATCGTACCGTCATGCTTAAGGATCGTACCGTCGTGCTCAAGAATCGTACCGACGTGCTCAAGGATCGTACCGTCGTGCTCAAAGATCGTACCGTCGTGCTCAAGGATCGTACCGTCGTGCTCTAAAGTCGTACTGTCTTGCTCAAGAAGGTGATGTAGGTTAACTTCAATCTTGTCTTTGGATTTCTTGCTCAGGGTCTTGTACCTACCTGCCTGGCTCCTTGACGTCTTTGTCCTTTGATTTTCTTCAGGTCTCCCTGATGACTGTGTGCATCTCTATCTCTAATGCTCGTTCAGGTCTCCCAGTACCTAATTAGGTCTCTTGTTCTCAACGCTTTACAGTATTCTCTCTCTCTCTCTCTCTCTCTCTCTCTCTCTCTCTCTCTCTCTCTCTCTCTCTCTCTCTCTCTCTCTCTCTCTCTCTCTCTCTCTCTCTCTCTCTCTATCTATCTATCTATCTATCTATCTATCTATCTATCTCGTCAGTTTTCAGTAAAGTCTCTCGTCTACGTCGCTGTCTCACACGCCCCAACAGACAGGTTACAATTTAGGTTTCTGTCTCACATTTCCGTCTGAGCTTCCGTCTAGGTCTGTCCCACACGTTCATTCTGGTTCCTTCCGACCCATTTGCTTAATGAGGTCATAATCCTCCACATGCCAGCTCTTCCTCCTCGCCTGTGCCTGCAGCCTTAACGAACATAAAGACCATCTTAAGCTATGAAGCGAAGACCTCGACATATTCCTCCTGCGGCAGTAGTCCTTGAATAGCCCGGTGCCTGGGGCCCGTCCTGTTGCCTGATGGGTCGTCTTCTGTGTCCGTAAAGTTATTCCCAGTACGTTCCTTGAACACCTAAGGAGTGCTTCGGGGTGAACCCCTGAGGGAGCTATGTGTATTGACACATACAGAAGGCTCGTCAAGTGCCTGCAGCTGCTCCCAAAGGAGGTTTGTCCCTCCATATTTTCCCAAGGAGCGGCAGTGATATACCTGAGGCAAAGTGGCAGACATTTCTGCTTTACCCCGGCTTCTAACAGTGCTGTTGCTTGGCCTCCAGTGGTACCCCCTGTTGTTGCTTGGCCTCCAGTGGTGCCTCCTGTTGTTGCTTGGCCTCCAGTGGTGCCCCCTGTTATTGCTCAGCCTCCAGTGATGTTCCCCTACTGTAATCCGACCCCTAACTGTGCCCCTTCCTGTAGACCGGCCTCCAGAGGTGATCCTCCTGTATCCTGACCTCCAACGATACCCCCCAGCCCACCCTGCCGCTACACGGCCTCCAGCAGGTGTTGCTGATGCTGTGAGATACTCGGCTACATGTAGCTCTCCCTCAGCAGACCTTGTGTACGCTCCTCAGTCATTACCTTTCGGGTCCAGTCGTGCCCCGCAGCTGTAACTACTACCAGCGCCCTGCACTTAGTGACTCGTTAAACCATAATATGTAAGAGCGTCTAAAGACGTACTTTCATCAAACGTACCCAAGGGTGGAGGGAGCCATGCAGAACATGCAGCTAAGCCAGAGAGGAAAATATAGATCAGAACATTGGCAGAATGTCTGAACACTCAGAGCAAAGACCTGAGAGTGTCTGAAATCAGTCATTGTGTTTGGAGGAGTAGCTGAGAGATGCGTAGAGTTTAGTGTAGACAGTTGTGTGATCCATCCTTATTTCTCTCCATCCTTGTTTCCTGACTTATTACTATTTTTCTTCTTTCAGTATGTACTCGCCATTTCCCACTTTATCGAGGTAGCGTGAGCAACAGACGTCTGAGCCTTTGAGGAATAAAATCCTCTCGTGGCCATTTCTGTTCCTAGTTTTAGAAAGCGATAATACAGGATAGGAGGACTAGTAGCCCCCTCCTTCCTCCAGTCGTAGTCATCTTCTACGACACGCAGGAGATATGTGGATAGTAATGCATCTCGTCTATCCCCAGGGATAGAGAAAAAGTTCGTAGTGGATGACGGGACGGAGAGATGCGTCCAGGTAGACTTGCAGTAGTTCATCAAAACACGTCCCTCTGACCGAAGACAAACAAGTATCCAAATCATTTATCTAAAATCCATATTAAAAATTCACGACAGTCAGGATGTGTTCTCAGGTCATACGGCAACCATTCAGAACACATCCAAGTGTCGTGAGATGGCCACTCAGAGCGCCAGTGGACGCTAGCCAATCACACGCCATCACAGGACACAAACACACTTACCTCATCAGTGAATCAGTCAGTAGATCGTGTGTGGTGTGGCTGTGTGTGCACTCCTCATGATACACTGGTCTCATATATATTTTCGTTTGCTGATTACAGTGTGGTGGTCACTAGATACAGTGTGATGGTCACTAGATACAGTGTGGTGGTCACTAGATACAGTGTGGTGGTCACTAGATACAGTGTGGTGGTCACTAGATACAGTGTGGTGGTCACTAGATACAGTGTGGTGGTCACTAGATACAGTGTGGTGGTCACTAGATACAGTGTGGTGGTCACTAGATACAGTCTCTAATGGTTATTGATTTATATTTTGATTTGTTTCAATTTTGGTATTTCAGGTTTTAGAAACATCATTTTCAAATTCTATATATCAAATTCTCAAGTTTTAAATTTCAATATCTTTTTTTCTTGTATTCTTACTCTAAGTTTTGATTCTTATGTTCCTTTTTTTTAGTAAATTTCAAATTTTAGTTTCTAGTTTTTTCTTTAAATTTCAAATTTTAGTTTCTAGTTTTTTCTTTAGATTTCAAATTTTAGTTTCTAGATTTTATCTTCCTCTGTTCGTAATTCTAAATTTTGTTTTCCCATTTCTTCGTCCAATGTTCCCATAACATGCCTGTAGTCCCCCCCCCCCCCGGGGGGGGTACAGTACGGGGCAGGTAATACATGGAGCAGGAGCTTAAGGTGAGACAGACTACATGGTTTCGTAAGAGGCAAACACGTTGATAGGCTTTACGTTATGACTTGCGCTGCAATTACGTTGTTCGTACAGGTTTCATGTGATGGTTAACAGCGTAGTTAGGTAGTTCACCTCGATGTTCGCAATGGCGCTCGTAAGTAAGACATGTGAGCGTGACGTATTACGTTGTCTCTTCCGTGGTGTGTCGAGGTTTTGTTACGTGTTCCGCGAAGCCTCTCTCTCTCTCTCTCTCTCTCTCTCTCTCTCTCTCTCTCTCTCTCTCTCTCTCTCTCTCTCTCTCAGCATCAGCTAGGCCCCCACCGTTCCTCTAGCTGATTTAACATCCATATTAGCTGTCCTTATGCAAAACTCTGACCCTATTTCCGAGGCTGGTGTTACCCCCTCCCCCCTCTCCCCTCTCCTCCCACTCACACCCTTCCCTCCCTCCTCCACAGCCACCCACCCCATCCTCCCACTCACCCCCTTCCCTCCCTCCTCCACAGCCACCCACCCCACCTCACCCACCCCACCCCACCCCCCCCACTACCCACCCCACCCCACCCCACCCCACCCGTCTAGTAGCCAGCATAAAAGGAGATATGACGGAAGCAGCGATCCGAACTGGCGGCGGACGACAAGGCAATTTTGCCGAGTCTGTCAGTCGGCACTATGGATATTGAACTATTGGTGTGTGTGTGTGTGTGTGTGTAGGTGTGTTTCCCGCCCCTAATCTGGCCTGGGCCTCTCCTCCTGGGGTATAACTCCCACTTAACCTTAGGACATCTTCCATGACAGTCTGTGCCTCGGGGATAATCTAGTCTCCGTGACGTCTGTGTGCAGAGAGCAGTCAGTAGGTGAATAATATCATTTTTGTAGCTTTACAAAATTCTAAAGTTGTGTAGAAATATTTTGGTTCGTATGTTAGTATTTTGTGAAAATTTGGGTTGTCAAATTGTGGTAAACCATGGAAAGTTCTGTGGGGTCTGGATGTGGAAAGGGAGCTGTGGTTTCGGTGCATTATAGATGACAGCTAGAGACTCGATGTGAACGAATGTGGCCTTTGTTGTCTTTTCCTAGCGCTACCTCGCACACATGAGGGGGGAGGGGGGTGTCATTTTCATCTGTGGCGGGATGGCGACTGTAAAGGCAGCAAGTATGAATTATGTACATGTGTATATATGTATATGTCTGTGTATGTGTATATATATATATATATATATATATATATATATATATATATATATATATATATATATATATATATATATATATATATATATATATATATATATATATATATATATATATATATATATATATATATATATATATATATATGTTTACCTTGAAATGTATAGGTATGTATATGTGCGTGTGTGGACGTGTATGTATATGCATGTGTATGTGGGTGGGTTGGGCCATTTCGTGTGTTTCCTTGCGCTGCCTTGCTAACGCGGGAGACAGCGACAAAGTATAATAAAAAGAAAGATAATATATATATATATATATATATATATATATATATATATATATATATATATATATATATATATATATATAGATAGATAACACGACAAGCGGCGATCAAGTAAAGAAAATGTATGCACACGTCAAGGTGACTACGATATATATAGAATCTTTTTAAAATGTTTCCAAAGTTGCATGAAAGATTTTGATTAAGTAGCCATGTTGTCACTCCCTCTGTGTGGGTAGTGGACGAGGCCAACTGTTCTCTATACCCACAAGGGAATACCACAGCCAGACTGAGTGGCTCTACAGTTCCGCGTGAATATCAGACGAATCATGAACCAGATCATCGCTGGTGAGGACGAGAGCCAGAAGAGTAATGTCTGGCTGTGGGGGGAGGGAGGTGTTGTATGTGGGTGGTTGTAACCGGGAAAATGTTTGCCGTGCGCCGTTTATTATGACTGCTGGTGATGTTTACACTCAGGCCACCCACACCTGAAGCTCTTCGGTGGGTGGAGGGGGACCTCTCCTGACCTTGTAGACAAGGTCAGGTTCAGACCTTTTGTGTGGCCTCCATCTGTCTCTGGAACACACACACACACACACACACACACACACACACACACACACACCTGGCCTTAGCGTACACTTAATTCATTAGATTGTTAATTATCATCTTATGTATCTTAATAAACGCATAGGAAAAATTCTCTCTCTCTCTCTCTCTCTCTCTCTCTCTCTCTCTCTCTCTCTCTCTCTCTCTCTCTCTCTCTCTCTCTTGGATGAGTCTAACGCATATAAGTCAGGTCATGAGTAATATGATAATAATGGTATTTAATATATTCATAAGAGGTACAGGTGAGCCCCTGCTGTGTTGTATGGTGGCCAGTAAAGGAGATAGCAGTAAACAAGGTTGTGGGAGGTCACAGAAACACCCCACACCCACCTCAGGTCAACAGACGAACTGACACGAATGATTGAACTAAAACGACGACGAGAAAGATGTATAATGATTCATGTCTGACAAGGGATAACAGGTGTCATGAACAATGATTTAGAAGCAACACAGCCAGGAAGGAACAGGGTCATTAAGTCAGGTGCAACACCTGTGTATATATATACACTAAAGGTATACCAGATGTACATATAGGAATGCACGATGGGGAAGGTAGAACGATGATTTATTGCAATATCCATAAAGTTAAGAAACATGAGTTTAAGTCGTGTGATACTGGAGAATGTACAAGACGTGGAGCCCCACGACAGCAGCAGCAGCATATGCTGCTGAGGATGAGGTGGGTGAGCATAAGCGTCGTCACCCTGCGATGGTGTTGGTGTGTCAGGAGAAACAAGAGGTAGGTCTCGCGTTACACCCACTGTGTGGAGGTGTTGTCGATGTCCTTGGTGGATTATCGAAGCTCAGCCACGGCTGAGGAGCATCGTACAAGGGTCTTTGGAACTGCTGTACCTGAATGTGTATGAGGCTTTGATGCCTCCTCAGGCAGTTCTCGCAGTATCGCCTGCTTCCAGTAACTGGCTACATTTAGCGATACAAAATAAATAATGAACAGTAGCGAAGCGTGGATGCCCGGCAGCGATAGCACGGCAGAGCGGGGAGGTCCGTAAACACAAGCGTCTTGTCGGTGAGCACCGGTACCATCGCTAGTGCAGGATTATCAGAGATGCCGTATTTTCGAAATGGCGGACTAGAAAATTTAGAGTATATATATATATATATATATATATATATATATATATATATATATATATATATATATATATATATATTATTTTTTTCTTATTTATTTATGCTTGCTGCTGGACACCTTTTCGGAAGGGTTTCTGTGTTACTCCAGAGCCCCCTTTTCACAAGCTCCTTCGTTTCCAAAGCTGCGCAGCGTCCAGTGCCAGGGAAACGATGAACTACTTCGGAGTGAGTTCTTCGAAGAGCCTGTACTCCATACATTATATGTATATAAATATAGCTGGGTGAAACGGGACAGTCCATCCCATGTCTGCTTGACTAGTAGTTGGACTTCCACTTCCAACTCAGACGAAAGTTTTGGTCACTTAGCAAGATGACCAGACTCAACCAATCAATCCCTTGATGATCCACTAAATCATACATAAGCTCTCTGTCTATATTTTGTCTTGCTCGCATCTCCTTCATTCGTGGTTTGCCGTAAATAGAGTCTTGCGATATATCACTAGTATATGATCATCTAATTACCCAACAGCATCTTCTTGCCAGGAGATGTGTAAACCCGAGATGATTTTTAATTTCTGTTGAGGGGATGTGGTAGCAGGGGTGATGGTGAGGAGAGGGGAGGCAGCTGAGAACGGAAGGAGTGGGAGAAGACGAGTAAATTGGCCTAATCAGACAGACAATGGCAGACGTAGAGTCTCTATTTTGGCCCCAGGAGGCAAGTGCAGAGTCCGCGCCAGGGGGGAAAGAGGAGGAGGACGGGGAGGGAGGGAGGGGGGCTTAATGATGAGACGTGGAAAGTGTAAATTGAGTCAGTAGGAAAAGATGGCGTGTTGATGATGCTGTCAGGGGCTCTCATATTGGGTAGGGAGGGAGGGAGGGAGGGAGGGAGGGAGGGAGGGAAGAGTTGCATGATGGGGGTTGAGGAATAGATGCAGGATAGTGGGTCGGGGGAGAGTTGCAAATTGGCGATTGAGGAAGAAATATAAGAGTAGGAAGGAAGTGCATTGTTAGATATGGGAGGAGAAGCAGTGTGGGGTTGGGTAAGAAGTGCAGGATGGAGCAGAGAAGAAAGGTGAAGACGAGGCCAAGGAGGAGAGGTGCAGGGAGGGAGACCAGAGAGGAGATGCAGAGGGGAGTTGGAGGGGATGTGGCACGGTGGACTTTGGAAGAGGTGCAGGTTTAGGGAGAGGGGAAAACACGTGCAGGTATGTGAGTGAAGGCTGAGTGTAGAAGGAACAAGTTGAAGGTCGTAAAAGGCGAGTAGTACTCTGAGGAGCCATGAAGGACGGGGCGTCTTGCCATACCTCAGAGTGAGGTGGGGGAAGACACAAGGGAGACCAGAGGACTGACTGGTGTGGTAAATCCGCTGCTGCTCTTCGCTGCCACTGCCGGCCTGATAGCTGGCCCGTTCGTTTTAAAGGGACCATTCCATTATGCGGGTTACAGGATCGCATGAGAAAATTCGAGTTAAAGAGACCGTTTCACTGTGTTGGTTACGTGTCAACATGAGGAGGTATGAGGTGACCACAGAACAATGACGTTTGGTAACGTATTACTCACTCTCGTCTGACATCTGCTGGACGTCGGATTGATGATACTGACGTGTTTGATTGTTAGTGTGTGATCATCGGTACTGCTAATATCTCTCTCTCTCTCTCTCTCTCTCTCTCTCTCTCTCTCTCTCTCTCTCTCTCTCTCTCTCTCTCTCTCTCTCTCTCACACACACACACACACACACACACACACACAATATCTCCGCTTCGTATCACATGAGTTCGTTTTCTTTTCTTGTACTTAACTAAGAGCGAAAAAATCCATCCCTTAGAAAACAGGAGTTCAGTCATCCTATCTGAGTACATTGATAAGATTAAGAAATACTTTGGGAACTTTTCACTCAGCATCTTCGTGATTTTAACTTCATCTGCTCGGATGTCCTGATGATTTAGAAAACACTTTCCCCTACATAAAACTTCGATATTGAAGTGAGGGATGGAAGACATGAGACGGTGGTACAATGACGTGTGAGTGACAGGAGTGAGGTGAATATACTCTCGACCCCTCGGCCTGTAGTGGGCAGATCTGTGTGCAGGTGAGGGAGCAGAGGTGTTCTGGGGCTCCCCAGCTCCCCATAAGTTTCATGTGCACGGGTGAGGAAACATGTCATAACACTTCCGTCGAGTGTCGCATGTACGTCTAGTGTCGCAGGTCCGTCGAGTGTCGCATGTACGTCTAGTGTCGCAGGTCCGTCGAGTGTCGCATGTACGTCTAGTGTCGCAGGTCCGTCGAGTGTCGCATGTTTAGTATCGCAGGTCTGCTGGGTTTTCCTTTGATAGTTTCTTTACCACGTTTAGTATCACCGTCTGCCCCAGTTTGTGGTTGACGGAAGTCGTGTACACTGGGGGTAGTTCAGCTTGTTTCCCGAGTGACCATTCTGGACGGCCCTTTGGATGTACTCGATGTAACTTTAAACATTCTACCTCCGGGGCTCACACACACACACACACACACACACACACACACACACACACACACACACACACACACACACACACACACACACAGGGGAGTGGCAGTCATCACCTGACGCAGAGGACCCCTTCTCCCTGAAGTATAAAATTAGAGTTCCTTCCTTCATTTGCATAAAAGCAAGGGCTTCAGGGGCCATGTTCAGGAGACAGTTAAAGCAAACGTTGTGTAACAGAGGCCCAGGCGCTCCTCCCCGGGGTGTAGTTGCGTGTTTGGTGACGCCGTCGTAACTGTGTTGCCTTAACCTTTACGTGGTGAGGGTTTGCGTCGCTAGGGACGTAATAAATCATATTTCGACTTGTTCTCTGAACCGCAGTGGCTGATTTTACACGTCCGGTACGAGAGCCTCGGGTGACGGAGTGTTCTACCGTCAGGAGAAGAGGTTCAGAAGCTTCGTAGGACACCGACGAGGTTCGTTTGTAATCCTAAGGACGGCAAGGAGTGAGGATTCCCCTGGCGGAGGTAATGTAGAGTCTTGAGGGAGTGTCAGGACCGACACCTCTCCCTCCCTCAGCCTCCTCCAGGGTGTCTGACATGCCTCGTCAGGGAGTAGATATCCTTAGGGAGGTGAGCTACAGTACTCAGGTGTGCTCAGCAGCAGTACCTCCGTCAGGAGGTTGTATCCAGGGCCAGATTAGAACTGCCAGCAGCCACACCGGGCGTGGGAAATATCAGCGTCAGCTGTATCCTGACGGTAAGTGTTTACTGAGCAGACTGTCAGCCTCTGGCGCGGTCTCTTTTGACGGCTTGCTGACGCGAGTGTAATTGATCTGTCGCTTATGTTGTCAGTCATGTTGTCACTCGTGTTGCCAGGTATGATGTCATTCAGAAGTGACCGCTGATGTATGAGGTGTGAGGGATGCTGGAAATGGTGAGGCCCTTAAGTTGTCAGGGCCAATGTAGTCCTCAGGTCGTCAGTGCCAACATGACGCTCAGGTCGTCAGTGCCAACATGACGCTCAGGTCGTCAGTGCCAACATGACGCTCAGGTCGTCAGTGCCAGCATGACGCTCAGGTCGTCAGTGCCAACATGACGCTCAGGTCGTCAGTGCCAACATGACGCTCAGGTCGTCAGTGCCAACATGACGCTCAGGTCGTCAGTGCCAACATGACGCTCAGGTCGTCAGTGCCAACATGACGCTCAGGTCGTCAGTGGCAGTAATGGTCTTGTGGTCGTCAATACGAGAGTGGTACTTACATATGTCTTCAGCACCTGAGTGGTTATCCAGGTCGTTAGTGCCAGGATGGCTCTCGAGGTCGTCAGTGCCACGACCTGTGATGACCAGGCGTGCCTGGGGTCAGCGACACAGACCCACGGTAAGTGTTGGGACGAACTTTTCAAAACACTTTGGGATTATTTCTGGACTTGGATCGTGCTTGAGGTGCCTCTGTCACGAGACAAACACAACACTCCAGCTCGGGAAACGCACTTGAGAAGGACTTACCCTGCAACGGAACGTGGAACAAGCCACGACCACTGGAAGCAAACTCCTGGACGACTGGAAATCAGCTGGAAATGATACACGATGTGTATGACGGAAATGATATACGATGTGTATGACGGAAATGATATACGATGTGTATGACGGAAATGATACACGATGTGTATGACGGAAATGATACACGATGTGTATGACGGAAATGATACACGATGTGTATGACGGAAATGATACACGATGTGTATGACGGAAATGATATACGATGTGTATGACGGAAATGATATACGATGTGTATGACGGAAATGATATACGATGTGTATGACGGAAATGATATACGATGTGTATGACGGAAATGTGAGGTTTAGGAACTGGACTTCCATCAGTGTTTATAAAGCTCACATCCGTATGTTTAAATAGGTAATAAGAAGCTTCTTGCTCCATACGAGTTCGTCCTATCCCTGCTACTGAAAGTAGAGCAGCCTTAGACTAACAGGGACTCCTGGACGTTTTGACAGGAGTCCTGGGATAATGATAATGATAATGATAATAATAATACTAATACTACTACTTCTAATAATAATAATGATGATAATGATAATGATAATGATAATAATAATAATAATTATAATAATAATAATATTAATGATAATAATAATAATTATGATAATAATGATATTGATAATGATAATGATAATACTGTCTGCCAGAGGAAGCATTATGATATACTTTGAATATCATTATAAGAATAGAAGCCTTTCATTGTGTTATATTTTATTCAGAAATAAAAAAAAAAAAAAGAACAGAGCTTGAATAATGCCCTCAACCTTCGGTTTTTGCGAAGTTTTAGCAAACAATAGATTTTCTTAAAAATTTTAGTATAAGGCACATTGGTCATGCTGAGTGTGACTGTGGGGTTGAGACATTGTTTGGAAGCATTAACTCCTGTAGTTAAGCATTTATATAATTATACTTAAAAGATTTCATGATAATTTTCCTCATGTTCATTTGTTAGGGGAAGCATAGTGATATGTCTTACATCATCATTTCAAGCATGGAAGTCTTTCATTAACTCGCATTACAGTTCTGAAACAAAGTTTCTAAGCTTGTCGCTGGTGGGCAGTACAGTAGAATGCATCCTTCAGGAGATCTTTCATGAAAGTTATGTCCTGAATTTATTAAGTCCCTTAATAACTCCTGTTCTTCATGGTCATGTTCTTCAATAACAAGGGTTCATCTGTGCTGGGAAAAAGAGAAACCATGTAAATGTAAATGATAAATTTCAGTATATTGTTGTGACAGGTAAATACTGAACCTCGTCTTGTCGTCGTGCTGAAGATTATTACACTGAGGAGAAGGTTTTACTCTTGGTATTATAGGTGGTTCCTCCTCCTGCAGTAGCACCTTCAGGGCACTTCATCAACCTTCGCCAGTGACGATCATAGTTTGCCTCAACACGCTAGACTCCCTCCGTTGTCGTGTGTGTCTTAATTATTTACACATTTTCCTGTTCAAAATGTAGGTCCGGGTGTACACTGCCACGTACGTGGCGCATGTGGCTCCCTCCATCACCTGACAGTAGAGTACATGTGGGAGCTTCGGTTGGATACAGACACATCCTCCTCTTTGTTTTGGTTCTCACACACAACTCGGTGAATGGCGTCTCTTGTACAACGCCTGGTGTAGGTTATTGCACATTCCTGGACGTGTGAGTCTTTCATCACTCTGTCTTCGCTGTCTTTCATTTCAAAGCGTTGGTTGGGAGGGAGGGAGGGAGGGAGGAGGAGGAGGGGTTACAGCAACGGTCGCGTCTCATATCCCGGTCTTACGAGATCTCCAGAACGTGTCCCCCACAACGACCCGGTCATATCCCTCTTACTTGAGAAGCTGATGTAGCGATGGCTTGTACTCCACCTTTCCTTGTGGGTCATCATGGTCTGGTGGGTCTCAGGTCATCATGGTCTGGTGGGTCTCAGGTCATCATGGTCTTGTGGGTCTCAGGTCATCATGGTCTTGTGGGTCTCAGGTCATCATGGTCTTGTGGGTCTCAGGTCATCATGGACTGGCCAGGATTTGACCTTGTCATCTGTAGACTCTTCAAAAAGGTTTTCTTTAGTATTATGTTATTTATCTTGCCTTCCCTTATCTCTCCCTTCCTCCCTCTACCTTCCTACCTACCATGGTAACTCAGGGCCCAGTACCCACCACAGGAGGAACTCAAGGGCACTTCCTTGTTTCCACAGCAATTCACTTTACGAAATTCAGACAACGTGGACTCACTTTACGAACACTATACGACGGAGACTCTTTTTACGAATAATATATAACTTAGACTCTTTTTACGAAAATATTTGGGGATACAAGTTCGATTGTCTGTGTCGACGCCTCTTCTGTTGTTGTGTGCATGATTCCTGGTCCAGTGTGGCTGACGTGTCTGTGAATGACAGGAAAATGGAGTCACTGAGGATTCCATCGTGAAAACTGCTAATTATAGAATCATCAAGCAATGGAAAATAATATCCATACTAAAAGCAGCACAAATGGACTGAGATCGTTTTGAATGTTAGCTTTAATATGGACAGCAGAGCCTTGATATATGTTACAACACATATGGATGTAAAACGAATGCGACTCCGGGAGTTAAATGGCATGTGTACATATGCAGATGCCGTTCGTTTATGCCTGTACATGGATTGAGCGCCAGGATTCTGATCCGCTAAATTGACCCTTGAGCGTCAAGAGGTTGTTCCTCCGGCCGTCTCTCTCACAGCTCGTGAATATACATAACGAGATCAGCTTCCCATCCACTCGCTAGTGACTGACGAACGGTCATACGTGTTGTAATATTACACATGATGCTCCTGGGGGCTCGAGGCAAGCACCAAGCAGGGGACAGACCTGGCGTGCGCACCTCAGGACTAGGGAACCCAGCCAGGCAAGAAAAATCGGTGTTGCCACAGTCCATCACGCTGCAGAGCCGTGAGAGGACACAACACTATCGTTCCTTCCCTACTGATCATCGTGACCTCTTTATCTTCAAATGGTCTCGTCACCAGCTCTGTGCAACTGTTCCACAGCCACATGGTTCTTGTCAGCATCCCCCGTCTCTGTCGCTCTAGCCAGCAGCATCTTTGTCTCTAACATCCTGCTGTCCTTGACACATTTCTGTGCCACTGTACTCATCTTTTACCACTCTATATCTGGTCCTCCAGACGCCTCAAGCATTTCCTCTCCTTCTTAAGATTCCTTAACCTCCGCCCAGCTCGTGTTCGCGTCTTCACCCCTCCTCTCTGTTACCATTTTGGCTTCAGCGTGAGTCTCCGACCCTCTAGTGTACTTCTTCACTCCTTAAGTAGCCTCTTCTCCTTCATACTCCACTGCTCTTGACCTCCTCAGAACCTATTTGTTTCATCTGCTCTAATTGGTTTACTGTGTCAGCTGGATCTTCCCACGTCAGCTCCATCCTTGTCCACTTTTAGCCCGGGTTTATGTGTTCGACTATCGAGGCGGGTGACGCTACCGCAGAAGAGAACCTCTCACCTCCATCCTGGGGTTCCCCGCGTGGGTTTGAGCCTCTGTCTCTCTCTGCCTCCCGGGCCACATGATCCACCAGCTGCCCTCAGTACCAGGCAGGTCACCACCGCTGCACGTGATGTGTTCACGAGGAAGCCACTGACTGCTACATCTCTCACTTGTACTAACGACCATTTCTAGCTTCTTGACACTTTAGATACATCTACTTTGACATATATCTTTATAGATATCACCATCGTGGATGTGTTGGGCGATCGTGTGTATCTCTCGTCCTGAAAACTGGCTGGACTCCAGCGTTGGGCAGGGCCGGGGGAGCTGGGTGAGAGAGGCCACACCTGTCCTCGGTGGGGCGGCGCAGGTGTGCAAGGCAGGCGGGCTGCCTGAGGGAGGCGCCGCCGGGATATTACTTGTTAACATATGCAATGTTTTATTCATGGATTCTCAACTTACCCGCAGAGTGAGGAGCTTCCCAGGACATAAGTTTGTATTGGCTTTACCCAGCACCGGCAGCTGGCCTAGGGTGCGTCTGTGTATAATGGTTTCCCATTATGTTAACTTCAGGCTGTTAAATAACTGATATACATTATAATGTACGGCTGATTGGCCTCTGGTAACATCCCTTTACACACACACACACACATACACACACACACGTACACATACACGTGTGTGTGTGTGTGTGTGTGTGTGTGTGTGTGTGTGTGTGTGTGTGTAATTATAATCAGTAATGATTCACATCATTATCCAGCTGTTTGTCTCTTACTAATGCATCAGGTGCCTCACACTGCGTCCCTTACCTGTAACCATCCTGAAGACGACTCACAAGTTAATGAGGAGGCAGTTAAGGTTTCAGTCTTCCCGGGATGGGTTGGTTCCTCTGTCCACGAAGTAATGTTCTGACCAACTACTCATGTGGTACACAAAAGCCTGTGTGTGTATATATGTATTCTAGGACGTAAACTGTGTTGTTATACCTCCAAAGTGTAGCAGATCATTGGTTAGAGCTACGTTGGCCGTATGTTACATTCACTCGTCGTAAAGTTTTCACTACAGAAGAATGAATTTCCCAGGCCAGCAGCAGGAGCTGCCCACCCGCGCCTCACAATGATCACAGTGACGACCGACCATGAGTCATCCACCAGCAGAAATGGTGAGAATTGTTGCTCTTTACTAGATGGGTTTCAGCCACTAAGCCAGCATCACTGCTCCGGGGGAGGTAGACGAAGACTGTAGCTATCTGACTAGTAACTTCAACCTTACTGTGGTATACTCTGACATGACCAACAGTAGCATTTCCAAGGGTCACCAGCTGTCAGTCATCACACGTCAGGTCTTTACCATAGACGTTCCGGCCACGGACGGGGGCGAGGCTTCCTCAAGGCCAGGACTTAGGTAAGGAAAGGACATGAAGTGGAAGAGGAATGATGAGAAAGCATGAAAAGATAAGGCAAGAAACGAAGCCTGTATGAACACTATACTTGATAAAGGGAAAAAGATTTAAATCAGAGTCGTTACATTTGTTTACATCTCCTGACTGGAAACCATAGTTTGTTTGTTTGTTCGTTCGTTTGTTTGTTTCCAGTTATTTTCGTATCAGACGTTATCATGACTGAGTTTAGTTCGATGATGGTCTATAAATGTGTTATACTGTGTTGTTTTCAACTCACAAGAGTCTGGGTAATATAAGATAAGATCCTTGGTCGTATCTACAAAGGTTTTATTATACTCTTTACTACTACTATTACTATTCTCTCTCTCTCTCTCTCTCTCTCTCTCTCTCTCTCTCTCTCTCTCTCTCTCT
The DNA here is from genome assembly GCF_036320965.1 of Panulirus ornatus. NCBI lineage: Eukaryota > Metazoa > Arthropoda > Malacostraca > Decapoda > Palinuridae > Panulirus > Panulirus ornatus. The sequence goes on from NC_092242.1 coordinate 2,892,349, forward strand.
CTCTCTCTCTCTCTCTCTCTCTCTCTCTCTCTCGTCTTGGCTCTCCCAAAAATCTGTCATCATCAAAGTCGAAGCCGTCGTGTAAAACCTGAACACAACTTGTCTCATCAAGTTAACAAACTTCAACACCCTCATCCCCTCTCCCTCCACCTCCCCCCCCCCCTCCCCCTTCGTTCCACCTAGCATTCTGCTCCTCTTTAACTTCCGCAGGATGTTTAAGTCGCAGGAGAGAGAGAGAGAGAGAGAGAGAGAGAGAGAGAGAGAGAGAGAGAGAGAGAGAGAGAGAGAGAGAGAGAGAGAGAGAGAGAGAGGGCGGCTGAGGAAGTGGCTTTGTGAGTTAGAGCCACTTCCTTGGGAGGTATGGAACGCCCCATTAAAATATGAAGTGAATTGTTTTTGAGTGACGCGTTGTTAGCATAATGTCTTTATCCTCGCGGATGTTTATTTTCTTCAAAAGAATTTTCAGGAGTGACAAGTGAGTGTTATTCTCTCTGACTGCTCAGCAGGAAGGGGAGTATCGCCTCCCCTGGCTGCTCAGCAGGGAGGGGAGTATCGCCTCCCCTGGCTGCTCAGCAGGGAGGGGAGTATCGCTTCTCCTGGCTGCTCAGCAGGGAGGGGAGTATCGCCTCCACTGGCTGCTCAGCAGGGAGGGGACTATCGCTTCCAGTGGCTGCTCAGCAGGAAGTGATCGTTTCTCTCCCTGACTGCTCATTAGTCTGCCCGCCTGCCCGCTCACAACAGAAGGTGAGTGTCGCTCTCTCTGGCTGCTCAGCAGACAGAAAATATTCCTCTTGCTTGTCTGCTCAGCAGAGAATAACAAAGAGGTGTCAGATACACGTCTCCTACACCCATCCTTGAGACCGTCACTGTGAGTCGCCTCCTGAATCATTCGCTAGTTTGTTCAGACCTGATTGACCGCATCACCATCGACCTAGCAGGGTGCTCACAAGACCTTACTACGTCTCATGGTTCTCACCAGATTACATTATCTCATCACAGGTGTTTCGCTCATGGCTCACACTCATCCCAGTGGTCGAGGTGGAATCTACTTACACCGAAACCAGGAAGTGAATATGTTGTTACATTACTTCAACCTTAGCACTAGTAATAGGAATCCTACGTGTACCATACATGAAAATATCTCGTTTACAGACACACACACACACACACACACACACACACACACACACACACACACACACACACACACACACACACACACACACCATGCCCATGTTTGAAAGATCCTGCTTTCTATTCACCAACATCAATGGGCACCAGATTAATCTTTACCCTCCCTGTATCATCAATGTCTCCCTGTATCACTAGTGTCTCCCTGTATCACTAGTGTCTCCCTGTATCACCAGTGTCTCCCTGTATCATCAGTCTCCCTGTATCACCAGTGTCTCCCTGTATCATCAGTGTCTCCCTGTATCATCAGTGTCTCCCTGTATCATAACTCAGACATAAATGCCTTCATGGTTGGGGTAACCGTCGTGTCTTCGTCCTTATACGACCTCTTGTCAAGGTTACACGATAAGACTATGGTGGTGATCGTGTTAGATAATCTGTTGCTGGTGAACCAGGTGTTGGAGAGCAAATTGCCAGCGAACTAATTGCTCGTGATAAAGTGCTGACGAACCAGGTGCTGGCAAACCTTGTACCCCTTCGGAAGGAGGTCGTCTTGTGTCTCAGAAGATGCACATTTTAGCAACAGAATCATGATGATGCGAATCCTTCTTCGCAGTCCAGTGACGAGGGGAACATGGTTCCTTTGAAGATCAAATAGAGCAAGATGAAGGGAGAGGACATGTTGGGAAGGGAGAGTGTGAAAAGGAAAGGAAGAGGGAGGAGAGACGGAGTGAGAGTGAGTGGAGATGGGAAGGAAGGGCGAAGGAGTAGTGTTAGGACGGGATTACACAAGGGAGAGAGAGTCAGGAGGACGGAGGGGGAGGCGGGGGGGACAGAGACACCTCCTGCGTCACACATGGTAATTGCATGTGACGGCAGTAAACGCAGCAATTACATCTGCTCCAACTGGCAGTTGGGGCAAGTTAACAAGGCAATTATACCAGCCGGACTACCTGTTGGGGAGGACTAACAAGGCAGTTCGTCAAAAGGTAGGTAGGCGCTTCCACATAGGCTAATGGCCGACCAACGTTGCACTTGGTTTTTCAAGAAAGATAACTTTTTTGTTTTTCTTATCGGGAACAGCTAGTTAGGTTTACAGGCGAGGTGTTGTACACACACACACACACACACACACACACACACACACACACACACACACACACCTGTGGCGCAGCGGCAAACGTTATGGTTCACGAATCTCTCGGGCTCATGTTCGAGCTGTTTCATGGTTAAGCCAGTTGTTTACGTTTCCCTCTTGTGTTAGTCGGTGGTGTACGTCGGTACCTGACGCAAACTGTGATCGAACAAACGGCTCAGGAGGATGGGAAGGAGTTTAGCCGTAGCAGACGATGATGAGTAACTGTACTATTGTACAGCAGTTGACCTTCAGAGGGACCTGTGAGTGGACATCAGACCAGCACGTGAGAGAGGTCGTGGCGGAGGGTAAGCTGGGTTATAGTCGATGTCAAAATTGCCCTTTAGATACCTGGGCAGATAGAGGTTTGGGAAGACAGACACAACCTAACGCAGCAGTCTGGGCCCCGTACCGCAGGAACGACACGGGACTGCTGGAAAGGGTCCAGAGGAATGGAACATAATGATATCAGACCTCAGTAGACTGAGCCACCAGGAGTGTAAAGCTCTCCCCTCCTGTGTGCCCAAGCAGGTTCTTAACAGTTACACTTGGAGACTTGGATGAGAGAGATTTGGAGGTGAGGCGATGATATGGGGAACTGTGAAGGTAGCGAGGAGGAAGAGGACCCCACTGCTTGACCGGTAATAGAGGAACGGAAAGGCACAATGAAGACGCAGTTAAGAAACAAATGACAGTAGGAGATTAGATGAGAAGTAGACGAGGATAATGTGATTGTTGGGGTAATGTGGGGGTAGATATTTTATGAGAAATGGAGGGTTATGTGGTACTCTGAGAAGTGATAGAGGTCTTGGGAGAGAATTTTAGAGACGATCAAGAGATGATTTAGTAATGTTTAACTGTGAGATATAAGAGATGGGTGGATGAACATTTTGATGTCATTAGATGCGTCGTTGAGAAACTTAGAGACAGAGAGAAACACTTAGTGGAGACATGAATGAGGCTCACGAGACACTTTCTTAGAGATAGCTTTAGATGTTGAAACTTTTAGATAATTGCGAGATTATTGGGCATTTGAGGCAAACGGGTAGTGAGAGATGCCGGAGAGACTGTAGAGTACCAGAGAGATAAAGGAAGAACGTAGTATTTTGAGACAGATTAGGAAGAAGCGAGACTCTTCAAGTTCATAACTAAAGGAGATTCAGTAGAATTTAGTCAGAGATAAGAAAATACCTCAAGAAATAATAAGAGATGATAAGAGACGTCCCCAGCAGCAAACGATGGGTCGAGGGCCGGCTGGGGGGGGGGGGGGGGGATCTCCCGGGAGGCCATTAACCGTGGCCGAGACGACCAATTAGGGGTCAAGGAGGCACCACTAACAACCTCGTTTGACCCTCCCAAGATCCCGATACGTAAATGGCTCGTTTCCAGGTCCTCTAGTCTGTCTCTGCTCCGGCGTCTGTCTCTCATGTTGTGTGGGATGGTGGGATGGCCTCAGTCCTGTGTTAGATACGAGGGTGATGGTCTGTTGTGGGAGGAGAAGCTGGCTATGTTTACATGTCCACACCTTGGACAGCAGGAACCCCTATCCTCAACCCCCCCACCCACCTCTCTCTCTCTCTCTCTCTCTCTCTCTCTCTCTCTCTCTCTCTCTCTCTCTCTCTCTCTCTCTCTCTCTCTCTATCTATCTATCTATCTATCTATCTATCTATCTATCTATCTTTATCTATCTATCTCGTTATCAAACTTTTGAAAACGTCAGTCGCCCCTGAATTGGCACGAGGGTTGTTGAACTTGACCTTTTTCCGAGCGGTGCGCCTCCTTCTCTTAAGTCAAGAAGGTCTAAGGGTCAAGAAAGGTCAAGGGGTTGAAGACGATATTCTAGACCAATCATGGCTGCGTTCATAAGCTTAGTTTAGTCTCTCTGTTATATATGTGAGCAGCTTTAGACAGATATTGGTAGTTACTGGTAGTTGAATTGGTCCGGGTTGTTTGTGTTAGCTAACAAGGCCTGTGTATAGTATCACATAAACCAGCTGTTATCAGAAATTCATTTAGTCTTCCACGTAGGTATATTTTCCTCTCTTTCTTTCATAGTAAGACACATGATCTGAGCCACAGTATACCACCAGTGCCAGCCATGTCGGTTAGAAAAGGTAAGATAATAAGTGTGTTTGTTTTCAAAGAAGAAACGATACAACGGGGATGATTTTGAGCTCGTCAGGTGTTCATAGTCACCGACCCTTGTGGATGGCGAGGTTACACGAAGGAGAAACAACGAGGAAAAGGATATGGTACGGTTCACTTCGGCTGTCACACACAAGTTCATTGGTCATGTTGGCTTACTGCGAGGCTTTGATGGTCTCAAAGGGTTTTAGATCTGGGCAAGATATTGAGGGATATTGCTCAGAATATTCACAGCGGCAGAGTATGTTAGTATAGCTCTGTGATGCCAAGCGAGTCCTATTGATATATTATTATTATAATTATTATTATTATTATTATTATTATTATTATTATTATTATTATTATTATTATTGTTGTTGTTGTTGTTGTTGTTGTTGTTGTTGTTATTATTATTATTATTATTAGTAGTAGTAGTAGTAGTAGTAGTAGCAGTATTATTATTATTATTATTATTATTATTATTATTATTATTATTATTATTATTATTATATCACTGTCATTATCATCATCATTATCATTATCATCTTTATTATTTTTGGTCACTTATCATTATCATTATTATTTACCGTTATGATCATTGTTGTTGTTACCCTTGTACCATTGTGCCAGTAACTGTACAAACCATTGACATTTGCGTTGGTGGGCGTGGCCCTCCTGCAGGAAGTGCACCGGGTAATATTCCTAATTAGGGTCGTATAAAGATGGCCGGACCTCTACTGGCGATTGGCAAATTGCCTTGTTAACGAGGTCCCGGGTAGTTCAGTCTGTGGCTATTACCATACTAACTACTGTCGCCGTGGAAAATGAGATCAGTTAGTCTCTCTCTCTCTCTCTCTCTCTCTCTCTATCTATCTATCTATCTATCTATCTATCTATCTATCTATCTATCTATCTATCTATCTATCTATCTATCTATCTATCTATCTATCTATCTATCTATCTATCTATCTATCTATCTATCTATCTATCTATCTATCTATCTATCTATCTATCTATCTATCTATCTATCTATCTATCTATCTATCTATCTATCTATCTATCTATCTATCTATCTATCTATCTATCTATCTATCTATCTATCTATCTATCTATCTATCTATCTATCTATCTATCTATCTATCTATCTATCTATCTATCTATCTATCTATCTATCTATCTATCTATCTATCTATCTATCTATCTATCTATCTATCTATCTATCTATCTATCTATCTATCTATCTATCTATCTATCTATCTATCTATCTATCTATCTATCTATCTATCTATCTATCTATCTATCTATCTATCTATCTATCTATCTATCTATCTATCTATCTATCTATCTATCTATCTATCTATCTATCTATCTATCTATCTATCTATCTATCTATCTATCTATCTATCTATCTATCTATCTATCTATCTATCTATCTATCTATCTATCTATCTATCTATCTATCTATCTATCTATCTATCTATCTATCTATCTATCTATCTATCTATCTATCTATCTATCTATCTATCTATCTATCTATCTATCTATCTATCTATCTATCTATCTATCTATCTATCTATCTATCTATCTATCTATCTATCTATCTATCTATCTATCTATCTATCTATCTATCTATCTATCTATCTATCTATCTATCTATCTATCTATCTATCTATCTATCTATCTATCTATCTATCTATCTATCTATCTTTATCTATCTATCTCGTTATCAAACTTTTTAAAACGTCAGTCGCCCCTGAATTGGCACGAGGGTTGTTGAACTTGACCTTTTTCGAGCGGTGCGCCTCCTTCTCTTAAGTCAAGAAGGTCTAAGGTCAAGAAAGGTCAAGGGGTTGAAGACGATATTCTAGACCAATCATGGCTGCGTTCATAAGCTTAGTTTAGTCTCTCTGTTATATATGTGAGCAGCTTTAGACAGATATTGGTAGTTACTGGTAGTTGAATTGGTCCGGGTTGTTTGTGTTAGCTAACAAGGCCTGAGTATAGTATCACATAAACCAGCTGTTATCAGAAATTCATTTAGTCTTCCACGTAGGTATATTTTCCTCTCTTTCTTTCATAGTAAAACACATGAATCTGAGCCACAGTATACCACCAGTGCCAGCCATGTCGGTTAGAAAAGGTAAGATAATAAGTGTGTTTGTTTTCAAAGAAGAAACGATACAACGGGATGATTTTGAGCTCGTCAGGTGTTCATAGTCGCCGACCCTTGTGGATGGCGAGGTTACACGAAGGAGAAACAACGAGGAAAAGGATATGGTACGGTTCACTTCGGCTGTCACACACAAGTTCATTGGTCATGTTGGCTTACTGCGAGGCTTTGATGGTCTCAAAGGGTTTTAGATCTGGGCAAGATATTGAGGGATATTGCTCAGAATATTCACAGCGGCAGAGTATGTTAGTATAGCTCTGTGATGCCAAGCGAGTCCTATTGATATATTATTATTATAATTATTATTATTATTATTATTATATATATATATATATATATATAATATATATATATATATATATATATATTATATATATATATATATATAATATATATATATATATATATATAATATATATATATATATTATATATATATATATAATATATATATATATAAGTGCCCCATTGAAGCTCTCGCTTGTGTCGCGTCTTCATAGTTTAAGAATGCTAAATACAAGTTGACCTTATGAGCAAACACATTTTATTCAGGAACGAAGGATCAAAAGTTGATCAGACAACTAGAGGATCTTCGTTTGTCTTAGATATCCAAGATGGAGTAGAGACAATAAGGCTAAAGGTCTATACGAGAGAAGAGGGTGAACAAGAAACACGACAGGATAATATTTACCTCCCATATGCTTCTCACGTCTGTTGAATCACAGGCAGGGGAGGGTGGCCGTACCCCGCGCCCCTCAGGTTCTGCAGCACCGTCGACACCCACCTGTCGGGGTTGAGCCTCAGCCAAGAGGTGAGTCACGTATGACCTGTGGACGGTTCGTCAATTACCTCGTGACATGAAGAATATGGTGAGGTGTTATTACAAGAGTCCAAATTAGCATCGTGTTTATGTAAATCATCCGATCTTCAAGAGGAAGCATGGAACACCTCTCACTTGCCCTGAGCATCAGGATGGAAACCCGAGGAAGCTTTTGGACATTTGTGGTTAATATAGATGTCCTGAGGGACATTGAAATACTCCTCCTACGTCAACAAGAGGAAAAGAAAATATCAGCGCCCCTTGAAGACAGGAGAACATGCGAATGTCTCTCCGGTGGAATTCGTTTCCTTCATGAAGAACATTGTGACGTTCACCAGACTGTTCTTATCACCAGTGACAATACCTACATGGAAGACACTTGTATTTTTCTTCATAACCAGAGGAACTTATTACCATCTATAAGAACCTTCTGGCGTCTTTATAACGTACCGTCACGTACCTGAACAATGCGACGTGTGAAGGAAAATAGTGACGTCGACGTGGACGATCATCTTGCTCCAGGCACAGCTGTCGCAAGGCTGACCGTCCGTGGAACGTCATTCAGACGTCCGTGGAACGTGATTCAGACGTCCGTGGAACGCCATTCAGACGTCCGTGGAACGTCATTCAGACGTCCGTGGAACGTCATTCAGACGTCCGTGGAACGCCATTCAGACGTCCGTGGAACGTCATTCAGACGTCCGTGGAACGTGATTCAGACGTCCGTGGAACGTCATTCAGACGTCCGTGGAACGTCATTCAGACGTCCGTGGAACGTGATTCAGACGTCCGTGGAACGCCATTCAGACGTCCGTGGAACGTCATTCAGACGTCCGTGGCGACGTTTCTACACCTGATCTCTGGTCATGACTCATGACTCGTTTTCTACCTTCGAACCTCTGGTCTTCCTGACTTACGACTGGTCCCCCATCGTACGACAATTACGCTCCCCGTCGTACGACTGATCTCCCTGCCCTACGGACTGATTTCCCCTCCCTGTGACTAATCTCCCCGCCGGACTGCTTCCTCCCCCGCCTTGCGACTCATCTCCACATCGTACATTTAATCTCCCAACCATACGACTCATCACCCCAGCCTCACGACTCCTCTCCCCACCTCACGACTGACCCAGGTATCAGTCAAGGCAGACGTCCTCCTCAACAGCCCTCGCCCCACTGGCTCAGTGAACCATTAAAAGCATCTTTTTCACCCTCGCAGTCCCTTGGCTTCTTAAATTACTAATGGAATTACGTGGGCCAGGCTGGTGAGGGCCTCCAGTTAACCTCAAAGGAGGTCTCATTACCTTAATTAACGGCAAACCCGGCCGGAGGATCTGGTAAAATTGGCTACGCACAAGTTTCTTTCATAGGATACCTTGTGGCATCCAGATGTACAGGAGACGTGGGCGAAGAGCACCGAGATGAGGCGGCAGGTGTGTGAAGTGGTTCTTGCCGGAGTCTGGTCCATTGTAGAGGGGAAAATGTTCATCTCTCTCTCTCTCTCTCTCTCTCTCTCTCTCTCTCTCTCTCTCTCTCTCTCTCTCTCTCTCTCTCTCTCTCTCTCTCTCTCTCAAGCCCCCCTTTTTTTCCGCCTGCATCCACAGAAAGCGTCTCATCCTCACTCATCCCCCCCCCCCCCCCAAACACTTTGGCTGTTGACCATCTGTGTCGAGACCCAGTGTAGCCTTAGCGACCTCACCACCAGCAGGAGAGGCTGGCCGCCCTCCACACATCTCCTGAAGCTCTGTTGTGTACGTTGCAACGGCAGTGATACAAGTCACCAATCACCTCTTAACGTCACACAGAACTAGAAATATTTCCTGAGTATAAGTGTACGATAGGAGAATAGAAAGGAATGTGACATGATAGACATTAAACGGAGAGAAAGGTATGAATTGGTAGAAAGGGATAGAAAGTAAGAGACGAGAGGAAACAAGAAGTGTGTGAATATTGTTGTTGATTTTGGAAATTTCTGATGTACTCAGAGTGATGATGGTATGATAGGATGATGGTCAGGGAGGACAATCATCAGCTGCTAGAACAGTATCTCCTATCTTTCTACCTAAGGTAAAAGTAAGCTAACCTACCTAACATAGAAGACCAAATGCATCTTTGGCCAAAGTAAGCTATTGATAACCTAACCGTAGTTACCTACACATCCCATACTAACCTAACCAAACATAACAAAAGTTTCTCCCATCAGCAGGTTATTTCAGTACGAGGGTTCGACTATCTTATCCTCAACAGGGCGAACGTGTTGCCGGAAATGGCCATACAAACAAAACATTACGTCACTGTGACGTCACGGCATCCCGCTCTGTTTGGCAGCAGTTCCTGGCACGTTACCTCACAGCAGACAGTGCATGAAGGAGCTGGTCATGAATTCTGCTATTCACTGGACAGTCAGAGACATAAGATGATACAGACAAACGAATTGCTAAGATGTAAGACGAAGAATAATGGGAATAAATACTGAACGAATCTGATAAGGATGAGAAAATATAAGAGATGAAGTAGGAAGATGCTATATAAAGATGGAGACAAAACCTGTACAGAGGTTACTCAATCTCTCCAGCCGGTGATAATTCTAGTAAAAGTCGACTCTTGGTCAAAGCTCCGACCCTGGGGAATCTCCAAGGTAAACAAACCACATGAAAGAAAACGGACATTATTAAAGGGGAGACCCAGCTGGTGGTCATGTTGGCGCTCTCTGATGTTCCTTGACGCTTTCCACGTTACGTTACGACCTGACGTAAACCTGGCTCTACTGACAGAAAGCCTGAGGCATCGGCCTCTGGAGGACGACGATACGACCTTTGAGCATGACGGTACGACCCTGAGGAACAAGTTGGTTTACTACAGCAGGAACTCAATAAACTTCAGAGAACTTCTTGTGTGATCCATTTACAATATGTACCAAATATTTTCTTATCTAATTCGCCATCTGACTTGGAGATAAAAACTTTGTCTTTAAACTCTCTTCCTCCTTCTCTATATCTTCCTTCATCTTGTATTATCACATTTAGCTGTTCATTCTTCAGAAGTCGCAATTAAGTGTCATGAATCGTGTTCTACCATGTCAGTAAAATTCGCTCAGCCTTCTTTTTTTTTTCTTTTTTATATTCCTTTCACTTTTCGTAGTATTGTGTATATAAACTGACGAAGGCAATTTTCTATTGGAAGGTAGATCTTGTGTGTGTGTGTGTGTGTGTGTGTGTGTGTGTGTGTGTGTGTGTGTGTGTGTGTTGTACTAAAGACTTGGGGAGATGATTCATGCCAGTAAGAGAGGGCAACTGTAAGGTCCTGGTGAGGTACGACTGTGAGGTCCTGATGTAATTGTTTCAACCAAACTCGTCGTAGGAGGTCACAAGAGGTCAAAGGTTAGTAATCGTTGGTCTAATTCCTCCTACAGTTGGTCAGTCTCAGCTAAAGCGATCCTTTCCATCATGATCACGTTGAAGGTAATGGCTATTGTCCAGTTGTTTAACAGACAGAATGTTAGAACACCAGGAGCTACGCCCAAGCGTAAATTCTTGATGGCTTGACTTTGACCTTACCCCGAAGGTTCAGGTTGGAATACTGTCGTGAGCAAGGAATTAAGCAAATGACCTATGACCTGGGTCTTTTTACATCAGAATTGTATATTTGACACAAACTTCAGCTCAGAGTTAATAGATATTTGACCTTTGACCTTGTCTTTCTAGGCTTGGCGGTATCATACATGATACATAATTCCTCTTACAGACGTCAGACCTAATGCCTCATTTATTCATGACCTCCAGATCTGACCTCCTGACGTGAGGTGGAGGTGGAGTTAGGGTTCTGTAGGTCCAGCCCTGAACCCTTCCCTCGTGGGTCATGACGTACAGAAACACAGACAAATTTACAGACATAACCAGATGGCCACAATTTGAGTGGCTTGTCTCCGATACATCCGCTTCAAGAAAGTCATTTTATTTTCCCCAATTTTCTTGTTCATTGGTTCAAGTTACACTCGTCGCTTATCCCATATTACCATATCTTCCTGTGGAATTCCACCTCGGAAATTTTCTACCGGTTATGTGTGCAGCTGAAACCACAGGGAGATCCCAGGTAGCTGGGAGAGAGAGAGAGAGAGAGAGAGAGAGAGAGAGAGAGAGAGAGAGAGAGAGAGAGAGAGAGAGAAGGATTTAGAGACGAGAGAGAAAGAGAGATATAGAGACTGTTAGTAGGACGAACCACAGAGGACGAGACAGAGGAGTTGGTTGCTATACGTCAGTATTCCGAGAGATTGTTAGAGTTACGTTAAAGGAGAAAACCTGTCAAACACTGAGTTTAATGTCTGATGCTACTGGGCGATCGGGAAGCCCTGGACGAGGGATCTAAACGTCTTCCCTGGACACAGGTCACTCCTCCTTTGTCAAGGATCACTATATAGGATCGTGCACTATATGGAAGGCCATCCATCCTACCCGTGGTCTGGCCAATTGCCCGGTTCTCCTACAGGGATATGGGGATTTTCTAAGAGCGGAAGAATCCTTATCAATTTTTCATTCTTCCTGAACACTCTCATAGATACTGAAAAAAATTAATAAGGTATTAGAGTAAAGCAAGATAAATACAAATGAAGAAATATGAAAAACGAGAGAAATGAGGAATGAACAGGAAAAAGTTGAAATCTTTTCATGACTGGGGAGAAGATGAGCGACTCTGAGGACATTGTTTTGATAGTACGACAACGACAGACCTCTGATGTACCACGCCAGCCACTCGCCCACCACGCACCCTCCAACACCCACCCCTCCATCCACTACCGCCTCCAAGAATGCTCATCCAACAGCCCACCCGGAACACCACCTCCAACACCCACCCCTCCACCCAACTCACAACACCACCTCCAACATCCACCTCTCCAACAACAACACCACCTCCCAGATCCACCTCTCCACCAACAACACCACCTCCAACATCCACCTCTCCACCAACAACACCACCTCCACATATCCCGAGGTCAGTCAGGGAGCCAGTGTGCAGGAGGACTGAGTGATCCCACGTGAGGAACAATAAAACTTGTGTCATTTCAACTTGAAAGAAGACATGACGTGGCATCTCTACAGGGAACTCATCATAAAACGGAATGAGATTATTTCGAGGAGTGCGTACGCAGACTCATGTACCTCACTCTGTCTTACTGAGAATGAAAAATACTTGTCAGACTGAATCATTCTAAGTTTACAAAACCACGATCCATACATAGACGATATCACAGTCTGGTAGATGATATTACAGTCTGGTAGACAATATTACAGTCTGGTAGACAATATTACAGCCTGGTAGACGATATTACAGTCTGGTAGACGATATTACAGTCTTGTAGACGATATTACAGTCTGGTAGACGATATTACAGTCTGGTAGACGATATTACAGTCTGGTAGACGATATTACAGTCTAGTAGACAATATTACAGTCTAGTAGACAATATTACAGTCTGGTAAAAACAAAATCAAGAATTCCAGCCACGTGACAGGACGTAAAAACAAACATAATCTACACCTGAACAAATACACGGTCGTAAATACACTGTAACCCACCACATGTTGACTAGCTCCAACCACCAGACCTCTACGTTCACAGGGAAAGCCTTAACACAAACAGACACCCGAGGCCACACCTACAATACATCCTGTCGGCTGCACCGCTAGAGCAGCTACAACCACAGAACCAGACTGGAGTTGTGATTGGCTGTATATAATGTGGTGCCCGGTGTATGAACTGGTTTATTCCCGTGACTGGGAGAGAGAGAGAGAGAGAGAGAGAGAGAGAGAGAGAGAGAGAGAGAGAGAGAGAGAGAGAGTGTGTGTGTGTCCCGGCCCCTAGCCCAACCGAAGGTAGACACCAAATCGATCACCACTTCCTTACAGACAAACTTAGAGTAACAGATGCCGAACTCTGTCCACTGGTCAAACTCATCATGAATCCTCACACACACACACACACACACACACACACACACACACACACACACACACAAATTCTACCTTTCGATAAAGAATTATCGTCATCAGTTTATGTACACATACTACAAAAAACGAAAGGAATGATAGAAAAAAATGGCTGAGCGAATTCTACTGACATGGTAGAACTCGATTCATGACAATGGCGTCTTCTGAAAAATGAACAGCTAATTGTGATAATACAAGATGAAGGAAGATATAAGGAAGGAGGAAGAGAGTTTAAAGACAAAGTTTTTATCTCCAAGTCAGGTGGGGAATTAGATAAGAAAATATTTGGTACATATTGTAAATGGATCACACAAGAAGTTCTCTGAAGTTTATTGAGTTCCTGCTGTAGTAAACCAACTTGTTCCTCAGGGTCGTACCGTCATGCTCAAAGGTCGTATCGTCGTCCTCCAGAGGCCGATGCTTCAGGCTTTCTGTCAGTAGAGCCAGGTTTACGTCAGGTCGTAACGTAACGTGGAAAGCGTCAAGGAACATCAGAGAGCGCCAACATGACCACCAGCTGGGTCTCCCCTTTAATAATGTCCGTTTTCTTTCATGTGGTTTGTTTACCTTGGAGATTCCCCAGGGTGGGAGCTTTGACCAAGAGTCGACTTTTACTAGAATTATCACCGGCTGGAGAGATTGAGTAACCTCTGTACAGGTTTTGTCTCCATCTTTATATAGCATCTTCCTACCTCATCTCTTATATTTTCTCATCCTTATCAGATTCGTTCAGTATTTATTCCATATTATTCTTCGTCTTACATCTTTGCAATTCGTTTGTCTGTATCATCTTATGTCTCTGACTGTCCAGTGAATAGCAGAATTTATGACCAGCTCCTTCAAGCACTGGCTGCTGTGAGGTAACGTGCCAAGAACTGCTGCCAAACAGAGCGGGATGCCGTGACGTCACAGTGACGTAATGTTTTGTTTATGTGGCCATTTCCGGCAACACGTTCGCCCTGTTGAGGATAAGATAGTCGAACCCTCGTACTGACCTATCTTTCCTCCACCTTCAGCCCCACTCTGTATCTCAAATCTCGCTGTCATATCGTAAAACACATTGAATTTTCGTAAATCGTATGCATCTAAATTACTTATACAGAAATACGAGTAGAATATCAACATCAAGTTACATAAAAATGCACTTATATTTCTATTTCATAAGAATGTAGCTTGTAAGCGTTGTACCGCGTACCATCTGGATGGCTCTCACGTATGACTAGTGGTATACGTAATAGACCCCTCTCCCCATCTTTCCCCATCTTTCCTACGGTTAAGAACCACTGCCATTGACAACACTTCCACGAGGGGAATGTGTTATTTATAAGAGTAACTGAATACTGAAATGAACTACCCCATGAGGCATTCATCGCAAACATCGATCACTTATTCAAGATGGAATTGTTATAGATAACTACTTCGAAGAAATCGGCAACGGTAACAAAGAGACTGAAACCTTAACAAAGAGACTGAAACCTTAACAAAGAGACTGAACCTTAACAAAGAGACTGGAACCTTAACAAAGAGACTGGAACCTTTCATGATGGCTCTTGTTGTATCTAATCCTCTCGCGTGCTTTGGTAGAGCAACCATCACAGATAAACAATATACAGGAGAAACAAGTTGCCTTGGTGTAAAGAATAATCTTGGATAAACAACAACAGCAACAACAATAACAACAACAACATCCCAGGTAAAGTCATACTTGACCCGCCGGCCTCATGGTTCCTGCGATGCAACAACGACTTTAGATAAACACATGACTGAGGAATACCCCAGGGGAGTGCGCCAGACCTCAGCCCACCCCAGGTTTTATGTACTTAGACAAAAATGAACTTCAACCCAAAACTCTCCTCTCGGCCACCGTCCACTTACCAGCATCAACATCTCAAAGCCAACTCGACCCTGCGTGTGTTCTTGAAGTGATTAATGGATTCTAAGAAACTCTGACCCTCTCATGATCTTCCCTTCCTCTTTTCCTGTACGTGTTCCTTACGGATCTTCCTCCCTCCCTCATATAGCTGTCTGCTTCCCCTCAGCTATGATCCAGGTGACCTTCTTGTGACCCTAAGTGACCGGTTGTGACCTCATCTCCTCCCATAATCTATATATCACGGGTCTCGTGCGCTTCCTTAGGTTCTTTGTCAATTTAGGTGATCTCCCTACGACCCTTTATACTATTTCCAACCCTATTGATCTCTTATGACGTTTCCAATCCCAATTTACCTATTTCGAGACCCATCAATGTTCGTATCCTATCTCAAACCCTATTAATCTTTGGTGACTTGTTTCAAATCCTATAAATCTCTGATGACCTATTTCGATCCTTGTTTATCTTCTCGACTCATCGCAACGTTCCCTCACTCGCTGGTATCTCTCGCCACAGAGCTTGTCAGATGCCATCAGGCCATGCACTGCCATGTAATACCACGTCGATCGGACACCCATCGCTCGCCAGGTAACCCCATGATCATCTGTAAGCCAGGTAGGTAGACCTGTTGGGACGCCCTTGACCTTGACCCCGGATGCTGACGTCTTTGAAAGAAACTGAGTAGCGTGGATCGTATGAACTGAGGGTGTGAGGGCGCTCATTATCCACTCAGATCAATGTTTTCTCTCTCTCTCTCTCTCTCTCTCTCTCTCTCTCTCTCTCTCTCTCTCTCTCTCTCTCTCTCTCTCTCTCTCTCTCTCTCTCTCTCTCTCTCTCTCTCTCTCTCTCTCTCTCTCTCGTATTCACTCTCCTTTGTAGGATGTGGTGGACACCATGTGTTTGACGTTCCACACTCCACAAAATCAGCGATATCCCTCCAAATTGGTCTGACGACCCTTTCCGTGGTCATAGTGAGACTAGCTGACCTTCCTATGGCTGTGGTGGACCTGAGTGACTTTCCTGTGGTTGTGGTGAGGTTAGCTGACCTTCCTGTGGCTGTGGTGAGGTTGGCTGACCTTCCTGTGGCTGTGGTTGGCCTGGCTGACCTTCCCGTAGCTGTGGTGAAAGTAGCTGACCTCTCATTCCTCGACGTCAAAACCCGTCAGACGATCATGGTGACGTCTGTGTGACCTTTCAGGGAGGAGGGTATGATGCCCGACCCCGCGTCTCCAGCGGGTCAAGGGTCACGTCCCTAGAGCAGAGAAGGATACTATAAGAACCACGGCTCCCTCCTTGTTATTTCAGTGGTTGTTGAGTTCTCCATACAAACGGCACCGCCTCCTCCTTCAGGAACTTGTCAGATGTACATGTATCATCTAGGAAATAGCTTCCTGCCCTCCCACCACCACCATCTGTCTCTAAGGAACCATCACCATGACGATCAATGGGGCTAATGACGTCACGTGTGCAAATGGCAGGTCTCCTGTGGTAGGAGGGTCCTCGATCCTTTCCCCAAGGGCTCGAGCGACACTTGATTAGTGGAGGAGATTGTCGTGTGGGGTGCCCGCGTGTGGGGGGTCGGGGGAGGATAGCCCAGTCTGTACGTGTGGCAGAAGGCAGAGCAAGAAAATAGGTAGACTAGTAAATGTTCTTAAAGCTAGGGAGACAAGGGAGAGAGAGAGAGAGAGAGAGAGAGAGAGAGAGAGAGAGAGAGAGAGAGAGAGAGAGAGAGAGAGAGAGAGAGAGGAAACTGATGAAGAAGTTATGAACGGATGATTCAAGATGTATAGGTCACCTCAGGAGAGCCACAAGGTAGACATATTCAGCAGGTGGAGATCATTACTTGCACTGGTTGTGATACGCTTGGGTCATAGGACACTCAAGGGTAGAGTGAAGCAATCTTATAGTCCACACAGCAGACGACGTGCCTGAGTACAGAGTCCCCTATATGCACTCAGAAGTGCCAGGCCTAAGCCCAGATCCCATATGTGCACTCAGAAGTGCCAGCCAGGCCTGAGTGCAGAGTCCCAGGAGGTCACAAGAGGTCAAAGGTTAGTAATCGTGGGTCTAATTCCTCCCACAGTTGGTCAGTCTCAGCTAAAGCGATCTTTTCCATCATTATCACGTTGAAGGTAATGGCTATTGTCCAGTTGTTCAACAGACAGAATATTAGAACACCAGGAGCTACGCCCAAGTGTAAATTCTTGATGACCTGACCTTTGACCTTACCCCGAAGGGTCAGGTTGGAATAGCAGCTCATCATTCCCAAGGGTCGTAGTGTCGTGGGCAGCTTCTCGTCTTGGCAGTATCATACATGATACATATCCCTCCTTACAGAGGTCAGACCTAATGGCTTATTTATCCATCACCTTCCAGCCATCACTTCCAGATCTGACCTCCTGACGTGAGGTAGAGGTGGCGTTCGGGTTCTGTAGGTCCAGCCCTGAACCCTTCCCTCGTGGGTCATGACGTACAGAAACACAGACAGATTTACAGACATAACCAGATGGCCACAATTTGAGTGGCTTGTCTCCGATACATCCGCTTCAAGAAAGTCATTTTATTTTCCCCAATTTTCTCGTTCATTGGTTCAAGTTACACTCGTCGCTTATCCCATATTACCATATCTTCCTGTGGAATTCCGCCTCGGAAATTTTCTACCGGTTATGTGTACAGCTGAAACCACAGGGAGATCCCAGGTAGCTGGGAGAGAGAGAGACAAGGATTTAGAGACGAAAGAAAAAGAGAGAGATAGAGACTGTGAGTAGGACGAACCACAGAGGACGAGACAAAGGAGTTGGTTGCAATACGTCAGTATATCAAGAGACTGTTAGAGATACATTAGAGGAGTGTCGAAGCCGTGGCGAAATGTTGGAGTGATTGGTGGGGAGTTTGATGCACTGTTGGAGACTTTCTGTTGGGGCGGATCGTTACAGCTAAGTCTCGAAGATTTTGACAGCTTCTGGAGATGTAATGGAGAACTATTGGACGCATGTTGGAGAGTTGGTGAAGTATTGATGAAAAATTGTTGTAGAGTTAAGTGTATGAGTGACGGTGGGAGGGTGTATTGGGCGTGTTCATATTCGAATATTGGTAGGGTTTTGCTGGTACATGTATACTGGGGAGGTGCTTACTGCTGGGTGGGTATTGATCCTAAAAAAAAGAATCTAAGACTTTTTTGACTGCTTGGGAGAACTGTCGAATACGTGTTAACGTGTTTTGGTGATGGAGGAACATTGGAAATATGCAAGAGGTATGTTAGAGGGCAAGAGTTTGTTGCATGGGCGTTCGAAAGAAAATAATTTAGTGATGATAGCGTCGGAAGGTGTGTTGCAAGGTTTTCTGAGATTGTTAAAGCCAGCCATCCATCCATCCAGCCAGCCACATCCCCACCTACCTTCCCTCACGTTTGACCACTTCTCGAGTTGGGTGTGTGTGTGTGTGTGTGTGTGTGTGTGTGTGTGTGTGTGTGTGTGTGTGTGTGTGTGTGTCGCTATAAAACTCCGGCTGAAGGCCAGTAATGAGCGTGTGGGAAGATGCCCTTCATCCCCGCCTTACAAGTGTCTTGTAAAGTCTTATGAGCAGAATTTGACTCCACATTTTCTCTCGGGTGTATATATATATATATATATATATATATATATATATATATATATATATATATATATATATATATATATATATATATATGTATATATATATATATGATAATTCTACCACCGCGCGGCCGAGAATCAAACCCGGGTCACAGAGTGGCAGGTTGACAGCGTCCTACCCCAGGGCCACCAATGAGCCATATTGTCGTGCAGTCATCAATTCTTTCATCATGTCCTCCGTCATACCAGCTGCTGGAGACGCGTTGACTCCTAGTTATGTAAACATGTTGACCAGCGTCTTTAACCCGTGCATCCAAACTTATAATTCCACTTTATAGTTCTCGTGCACATAGCGTGACTTCTGATTTAATCTCGTGTATTTCCGATCGAACTTCATTAAGTAGTTTGTCTTGTGCTTCAGCTGCTCCCTGTACGGTCTGTCTAGGTCGTCCCTCAGTGACAGATGTTGTGTTATGTGAACCAGAGCCGTCTTGGATGAGGCTTTTTACTGGTTCTTATGATAATGATCTTATTTATGTAAGTTATAAACAGCATTGAAGATCACATATACGTCTCTTTCTTTTCATTTGTTATTTTGAACCATTTTGCGTTAATGATGTTATTACAAGGCTAACTACATCTCTCTTTGTACAGGTGAGCCTCCCAAGTGTTGATGGGACGAACCCAAGGAACACGTAAGTAAATAAGTAACGTAACATAGTCCGATTAATAAGTAACGTGACATAGTGGGATTAATAAGTAACGTGACATAGTGGGATTAATCAATATGATGATGTGATTAATGTTGGGGGACGGGAGATGATAAGATCCGTAATGAACGGGGACTGTGAGGGAACAGTCAGGTCATGACAGGAGACACAGAGACACGTTCAACACGAGTATGTTATCAGTGTATCACTATACTTAATACACTGCCTCTCCCCCGTCCTCCTTCCTCGCCACAGACAGGCTGCCCCTCACTGAACACATGACCACCGCACACGTCTCCCTCCCTCACACAACATGATCAGGCTCGACAGCTGACGATCCTTACGTCACAACATATTTGCCCAATGGCAATCAACCTCCTGCTCATATCCCTACACACAGCCCCCCCTTTGCATCGCCCGACGCTGTTCATTCCCCTGCTGCTAGTTTGGTGTACCACGTATAGACGTGTTCACCATGTCCATCTTACAATAACACACACACACACACACACACACACACACCTTGTGAGAGGTACATACATCATCTATCCCAGTCACGTGGCGACACTTGCACTACGTTACGAGCCTGGCGCATCACCTCCTCCCGGTCACCTGGCGTCACCTGCACTCCATCACGAGCGAGAACCATCAGCTGGCGTCACCCGGGGGGGGGGGGCTGTGACCCGTCTGTTCGTCTGTTGTTACAACTGGTGTCCAAACTTAGGGTCTTGTGTGTCAAATGTTGTGTGGTGTGGTGTGGTGTGGTAGTGTGGTGGTGTGATATGGTGATGTATTTTGGTGTAGTGTGGTGTGATGTGGTGTGGTGTAGTGTGATGTGGTGTGGTGTGGTGTGATGTGGTGTGGTGTGGTGTGATGTGGTGTGGTGTAGTGTGATGTGGTGTGGTGTGATGTGGTGTGGTGTAGTGTGGTGTGATGTGGTGTGGTGTGATGTGGTGTGGTGTAGTGTGATGTGGTGTGGTGTGGTGTGATGTGGTGTGGTGTGGTGTGATGTGGTGTGGTGTAGTGTGATGTGGTGTGGTGTGATGTGTGTGGTGTGGTGTGATGTGTGTGTGTGGTGTGATGTGGTGTGGTGTAGTGTGATGTGGTGTGGTGTGATGTGATGTGGTGTAGTGTGGTGTGATGTGGTGTGGTGTAGTGTGATGTGGTGTGGTGTGATGTGGTGTGGTGTGATGTGATGTGGTGTAGTGTGGTGTGATGTGGTGTGGTGTAGTGTGATGTGGTGTGGTGTGATGTGATGTGGTGTAGTGTGGTGTGATGTGGTGTGGTGTAGTGTGATGTGGTGTGGTGTGATGTGATGTGGTGTAGTGTGGTGTGATGTGGTGTGGTGTAGTGTGATGTGGTGTGGTGTGATGTGATGTGGTGTAGTGTGGTGTGATGTGGTGTGGTGTAGTGTGATGTGGTGTGGTGTGGTGTGATGATATAGTGTGTTGTGGTGTGGTATGGTAATGAGGTATTGAGCCAGTCGGCTTAAGCTCACCTGGTGTATGCTGATTCAAGACTGTGGTGAAGGTGACGAAACGAAATGAAAAAATATGAATAAAACTGAAAAAAGAAATTAAGAAATTACATTAAGTATAATGAAGGAAAGAAATGATAATATGCAAGGAGATGAAGGCAAAGACAAAAAATGATAGAGATGATGAACGACAGACATAATGAAGGACTGACAGGAAACACCAGATAAACAGTAACACAGGAAGTAGTTAGTGATGAAAGAAAACCTGAAGGAAATGATGGAGAGATGAAATGTATGAGGAAGCAAACAACACCAACCATCCATCCTAACAACCATCCAGCCGAACGTCCAATCATCCTAACAACCAACCATCCTAAAAACCAACCATCTTAACCAACCAAACGACCAACCAACTAACCAACCAACCAACCAACCAATCAACGAATCGACCAACCAACCGAGCCACAGACCACCCAACCGAACCACAGACCACCCAACCAATAGCCCAACTAACCATCCGAAAAGCCAAACAATCAAATAAAAGCTCGACCTTAAATTCTAACCCCAACCTTATCTTTTTTTTTTTTTCACGAGTGTAGAAAACTCCCAACTTTTTCGTAAAACGGGAAAAAATCAAAATGCGAAAACCTTTCAACCCTGACTTCGTTTTTCTTTTTTGTTGGCAACTCCCCTCCCTCCTCTCCCCTTTCTTCCTCCCCATTTGGTCTTGCCTAATGGGGAGAGAAAATGATAGAGCATTTAATGGGGGGAAGTAACGAAGGGAGATTGACAAAGTCACAACCCAGACTTTCTTGCCGTCTCACTGATTTTATTTTGTAATACGTTGTTATTTTTGTTGTAGCTGGGTGGTGTTATTGTTCGTTGGTGTTGTAGATAGTACAGTAGTGGTTGTAGTTGTGCCAGTGGCCAGAGAACATTGCGAATGCAAATTGACTTTATTGACAATGAAAACTTTTTACGTCTGCCTGACAGAAACCGGATGTCGTTGTTTTCGAGAACGCGTCTTCGACGCTAGAAAACACACTGGTAAATAGAAACCTCATACTGAAGTATGTATCTGACATAAATGACGTAGTTAAAAGCTCTTAAACTGCTTCTGGATCCACTTGTGAAAGGAAATGTATTGCCTGAAGGTACAGACTAGCGCGTAGCGCTCACCGCAGGAAAGTCTAGGTGTTAGGAAAAACCAGAGTTGTGAGTTACATGTTCTCGTGGTTGTTTGTGAGGCGGAGAGACTGTATGTGTGTTTGTGAAGTGCATGCCAGCAGCCAGAGAGAGAGAGAGAGAGAGAGAGAGAGAGAGAGAGAGCAAATACAGCACGTTGAGGTAGCAACGAGAGAATAAAGTGCAGCAGAGCAGTAAAAGTTAATGACCACGAGGGAAGCTGTGAATGGAAGAGAGGCAGTGAGTCGTGAGAAATATTTCCCTGCGGGTGACGCCGGCCAGGAGAGAGAGAGAGAGAGAGAGAGAGAGAGAGAGAGAGAGAGAGAGAGAGAGAGAGAGAGAGAGAGAGAGAGAGGTGAGAGGCTAGAGACAGTGAGGGAACCAGTCTGGAGGAAGAGTTCGCGTAGTGAGTCAAGATGGAAGGGAGAGAGAGAGAGAAGAGATAGATAGATAGATAGATAGATAGATAGATAGAGAGAGAGAGAGAGAGAGAGAGAGAGAGAGAGAGAGAGAGAGAGAGAGAGAGCTGGGGAGGCAGCCTGTAGCCTCCCCAGGACGATCACTCAGCACCTCAGCATTCCCCAGACGACAACTTGATAATTACGATGATTATGCTAATGTGGTGGCAGCGGGGAAGGGAGGTATGGGGGAGAGGGCTCTTCTCTAAGGACCTACGGCTCCCAGAGGCCCTCCAGATCTGCTGACGTCCCTGTTATTACACACACACACACACACACACACACACACACACACACACACACACACACACACACACACACACGCACACACACACACACACACACACACACACACACACACACACACACACACACACAGCCTCCCGGAAACCCCAGACCTGAAGACTACGAGGTGTCCCTTATCAGGAGGATCCATAGTCTTGGGAGACCCTTTGGACGCCGAGTTAAAGGCGTTCCTCCTCCTCCTCCTCCTTCCCTTCCTCCTCCTCCTCCTCCTCCTGTGCCAGGGAGAAGAGCGTCAATTCCCGGGTCGCCAGGGAGAAGAGCGTCAATTCCCAGGTCGCCAGGGAGAAGAGCGTCAATTCCCAGGTCGCCAGGGAGCGAAAATGCAAAAGTTTCATCGGTCGGAAGGGTGAGCATTGTCCCGGCCAGAGTGGCCCTCTGGATAATGAGAGAGCGACTGTGGACTAGGTAGTGTCAACGAAGATCCGGAGGGACACAAGGATGTCCTCGTCTCTGGGAGCTGAGTCAGGCAGGGCAGAAGACGACGGCTCCCTCTTGAGACATGACACAGGAGGGCGACAGATCCCTTACATGGAAGACATGACAAGAGAGGTTAAAGATCCCTTCCCGTCGGAATGCTTAGTTCAAAAGACCTCGACGTCGTCGTCGTCGTCGTCGTCGTCCTCCTCCTCCTCCTCCTCCTCCTCCTCCTCCTCCTCCTCCTCCTCCTCCTCTTCCTCCTCCTGCCGACGCCATGGCAAGAAGGAAGTAACAACACAGAGACCGGCTGTGCTGCCCGTCCGGCCGCCTCCTGATGCACGGAAGTGAGTCTTCTCGTTCCTCTCAGCTCAGTGAGACGTAACTTACCTGTTGATGATGATGTCGCAGGTGTTGCTGCTACGTAGGACACGTCCGACCAGGGGTTCAGGTCAGCGTCTGGCCAGGGGGTTCAGGCCAGCGTCTGGCCAGGAGGTTTAGGCCAGCGTCTGGCCAGGAGGTTTAGGCCAGCGTCTGGCCAGGGGGTTCTGGCCAGTGTCTGGGCAGGGGTTCAGGCCAGAGTCTGGCCAGGGGTTCAGGCCAGTGTCTGGGCAGGGGTTCAGGCCAGCGTCTGTTGTGTTGCACACTCACCAGCCGGAGTCTGTGGGAGCACCACACAGAACATTTCCATATCATCCACTCCCCAGTCATCACCCAGACGTCATTCAACCATCGCTAATCGTTCCTCTCCTTGCATCCACCCCTCTCCCTCCTGCTTTGCCAGTACACACATTAGCATCATTCTTCACTGTGCTAACCCAGTCTAGAATTATCAGTTTTCAATAACCAAATTACTTACATCAGATTGTCTTGTGGCTGCCCATAAAGGAATAATCTCCCCTGAGAGTAAGTGCACAGTCTGCATGCTGGTTACCTCATCGTTTGCATAATTACTACCTTTTGATTTGCATAATAATGACCTGATCACTTGCATGATAATCGACCTTTCTGTACATTGTTTTGTATTGGGCAATGACACGAAGGAGTGTTGAAAGATGACTGGAGGTAATGTATGATATATATATATATATATATATATATATATATATATATATATATATATATATATATATATATATATATATATATATATTGCTATAGATTTATCGTTAATTCAGTTTCTGCATCATTTTTGTCTGTTACCCAAGACCGGGTTAGTCTTACCTGCTAAATTAGACTATGGTATTTTCACCAGCTTAATTATGTTAGGTTATTTTTACTCCGTAAATTAGATCAGGACCTCTCAATCTCCCCCCCCCCCCCCTCCCCCAACCCCCCCATCGTACCCGCTGGTCATGGAGTCTGAGTGGAGGGAGGGAGAAGGGGAAGGGTGGGTGGGGGGATGGATGGAAGTCTCTCATCTTTACTCACCAATACTTTTCATGAACTCACCAGTTATATAGGAAATGAGTCCGGAGACGATAGGTAAGCCCAGGACTCAACATAATACCTCCTCTCTCTCTCTCTCTCTCTCTCTCTCTCTCTCTCTCTCTCTCTCTCTCTCTCTCTCTCTCTCTCTCTCTCTCTCTCTCTCTCTCTCTCTCTCAATTCTTCCTCTTAGTCAACACTGCTGGTTTTCCTTTGGTCTCTGTGCCTCAAGCCTCTGTGCCTCAACTCTCTGTACCTCAAGTCTCTGCGCCATAATTCTCTTTGTCTCAACTCTCTGTGCCTGAAAACTTCTGTGCCACAACTCTCTATGTCCTTGCCTGAGGTCTCTGTGCCTCAAGTCTTTCTTCACCTCATTAATGTAATTTTACTGACCCCCGCGCGCGACCCAGGCAGCCGCCAAAACAGTTCCCTCCCGCTCATCCCTTGTCCCAGCACACGCCGCCATTCCCAGCGCTCCATTGTCTCTCAGGAACCGTCTTCTTCCGACGGCTTAGCTGGGAGAAGCTTGGTATTCACCACAGCTGAGCTGGAAGAAGTTTGATATTCATTACAGCTTAGCTGGAAGAAGCCTAGGCGGTGCGTAAGTCTCTTAGTCCACTCTTTTGAAAATCCTCCTCTTGTCCAGCTTCACTTCTTCCTCCTGGATGATTTCTTTATCCTCCTCGTTTAAGATATTTATCCAAACGTGTATTTCTCTCTCTCTCTCTCTCTCTCTCTCTCTCTCTCTCTCTCTCTCTCTCTCTCTCTCTCTCTCTCTCTCTCTCTCTCTCTCTCTCTCTCTCTCTCTCTCTCAGGGGTCCTCTTGTCTCTTCTGTCCGGTATCATTCTCGTTTTAAAAAGGAATATAAGGGACTGCAATCCTCAACAGTCCAGTGGGCCGTGTCCAGGCTGTGTATGAGCGTGAAAGACGTCAGAAACATAGAAGAGACCTTACCGGTCTACGTGTCTCCCAAGCTCCTCCTGCAGAAACCACCTTCTAAGACAGGCTCTTCCTTAGTGTGTAGCACCAACTCATCGTCATCCTACTTCCCTGGTACCCTCCCAGTACCTCTCCCTTTCCTGAGACAGGGCCCTCCCAGTGCCTCCTCTGGCACCCTCTTGCCTCACCAACAATGGACCACAAACAGCTGCCTCGCTAAAAGGGGCGTAACAGGTGGAGGGTTCAGAAGATGACGTAGATTAGAGGTCCTCCCTCTGGGCCACACGCCTCGACCATTACCGCCCGGTAGGGCTTTGGTAGCACGGCGCCCTTTTCCAGCAGCAGACGCCCCTGGCCGCGACAGTTTTCCGGCAGGGACGACAGGACATCCCTGTCCTGCAACACACGCCCTCAGCGGCCGCCGAGCCGCTTCCCATCCCATGACTTACTGCTGGGGCGATAATGGCCACTAGTGAGTGTCTGACCCGCTCGAAGCTGCTAGTTTGAACGTTGGAATTGATGTCGACGGCACGGTAAAGCCCGAGGGAGGCTGATGCTCTGGGGTCCCTCTCACGCAGGGCTGGACACGGCTGGTGATGTTCTCGTTTGTGAGTGTCCCCGTGGGCCAGGAGAACCCACGATCGACTGTGGGCTTCCCCATGGGCCAGGAGAACCCACGGTCGGCTGTGGACGTCCCCATAAGCCAAGAGAACCCACGGTCGGCTGTGGACGTCCCCATGGGCCAGGGGAACCCACGGTCGGCTGTGGACGTCCTCGTGGGCCAGGAGAACCCATGGTCGGCTGTGGACGTCCCCATGGGCTAGGAGAACCCATGGTCGGATGTGGACGTCCCCATGGGCTAGGAGAACCCACGGTCGGCTGTAGACGTCCTCGTGGGCCAGGAGAACCCATGGTCGGCTGTGGATGTCCCCATTGGCTAGGAGAACCCACGGTCGGCTGTGGATGTCCCCGTGAGCCAGGAGAACCCACGGTCGGCTGTGGACGTCCCGGTGAACCAGGAGAACCCACGGTCGGCTGTGGACGTCCTCGTGGGTCAGGTGAACCCACGGTCGCCTGTGGACGTCCCCGTGGGCCAGGGTCAGGGTGCCCACGGTTTGACCGGCAGTCTGAACCACCAGCAGTTTACCTTCCCCATTGGCTGGTGGTGTGACCTTAGATGTGATAAACGATGTTCACATTTTTATGACGTTATGTAAATTGGATAATACATCCGAGGTGTCAATCATTATAATGCAGTCTAATGTAAATATATATATTTACATTCGTTATGTAAACGGATATGTTGATTTCTTTCACCCACGGGATATCAAAGCAGTGCATGTAAATCCGACATTCAACACTTTAGATTCAATTTACTGTTGGGCGTCATGGCCCAGCCAGAAACACTTTGAATTAGTAACAACTTTGAAAATTTTACTGTGACGCTTCCCTCCCACACACACTAGATCCCGCGGTGCTTGGTTAAATAATGGTCATTCATTATTCCAGCTGTTAGTGTGACATGCTCTGAATGAGGCATTTATAAGTTCATCGAATATTTCCAGACTTGTCATACTTTGCTGATATTCTGCCAATATGGTCAATATCCATTAAAGTTTGAATATCATATTTTTTTTTCGTAAGATATAAGAAGACAGTTAGTTCATATATGATTTTAAGAAGATAAATGAGTTATTACAGGGTGAAAATGGGGACACACCCCTTGGTTATAAAGGGATGTAACATTTACGGGGCCAGGGTTCGATCCCAGGCACCAGAAGACTGTCGACTGTCAGATATTTTGCAACACACATCTGAAGTGATTCATGGGCGCAGAGTGGGGTAACCCCGGGCCGTGCACTAACTAGCCCTTGACCAACTAATCGTAATTCCAAGACTAACCCGACACTAACTAGCCCTTAGACCCTTAACCAACCCCAAGCCCAGGACTAACTCCGGGCCCTGAACCAAACCCCAGGCCCTGGACTAAGCCCTGGCCCTGGACCTAACTCACCCCATCGCTCGGGAGAAATCCAGGGTGTCACAAGAACCAAATTGGACGTCAACTCGAGTTGCCAATTCCAGCCAGGACTATCGAGCCAGTCTTCCATCAGTCTGGGTTTTTTTTCAACCATGTTAATATCTTCCTTGTTGTTCTTGTTCTTCTTCATGATCAGGAATTTGTTCTTCTTCATCATCATCATCATCTGGCAGTTAAGAAAATCATCCATTATCATAGTTAACTTTATTGCTATTTTTCCTTGTTATTCTTGTTCTTGTCCGTCAGTATCTGGCAATTAGAGAAATCCTGACCATCTATTTAACTGTTATATTATTTCCAGCTTTTTCTTATTCTCCTCTTTATGATTATTTATTATCCTTATCATCATTATTATCACTATTGTTATTTATATTTATTTATTTATCATTATCATTGTTATCCAGCGTGCTCGTGAGACCTGTCTTATTTTATAATTCTTTTCTGTTTAACTTGAGCTTCTGTTGCAGCATCCTAGTGTTGACCATCTCCTCTTCATCGATTGATCCACAATTTTGTATTGAGCATGTCATGTGTCTGTTCCCCTTCTCCCACCCTTCATTTATCAAGCATTCCTTCTGCCTACAGTTGCTGTAGTGTTGTTACACTCCTGTAGTGTCTTCGTTAATTTTGTATGGGTTATCTTCATATATTCTTCCTCGTCTCGGGTCTGGGTTTTTACCCTCGCGCCATCCCGTCAATCATCAAGGATTCGTTTACAGTTCTTGAGGATTTTGATTTTTTCCAAGACTCACCGCCTCTCATACCTTGATGCAGTGTCGTCTGTGTCTTGAGTCACGACCAGTGTGTGTATATGGTCACCACTTCGTGCAGACAGGAAAGGAATTTTACGTGTGTGGTGTTCCGTGTATATGATCGTCCCATTATGTGATGTCTTAAACATCATAATGCTTTCAGGGAACGTACAATCCAACCGAACAACTCGTGTGTATTTTTCTGCGCTATTACCTACTGTATTATAGAAGGCTTGGAGGTCACCCCTTTTAAGTTGTGATCCATACTCCCTGGAGCGCAGACAGGAGAGGCATATCATCATCCATACCTGGAACATCGTAAAAGGTGTGGTTTCCAATCTACATTCAGAGGTAAGATCCTACTGGCACGACGGGCATGGAAGACCTTGTTGAATACTGTCACTGAAATCCAAAGGTGCGATATACACACAAAGAGAGAGAACACTTTAAACATCCGAGGCCTAAGACTCTTCAAGAACTTGCCATCTACCCTCAGAAACAGTATGGGATGCACAGTAGAGACGTTTAGTAGTGCATTGGATAAGTACCTTCCAAGTGTACCAGACCAGCTAAGCTGTAGGGTCTAATTGCGCCTGAGGGTTGCGGCTTCCAACAGCTTGGTCGGCCAACGACCCAGTCCAGCAGCCTGGGCCCGGCCCGGGCTGTGAGGGGTGAAAGACCACCGAAGACTCCAAGAGGTATTCGCTTTCCTATTATCTTTATTAGTGTTTCACAGCCTGGTGTTACCATTCAACCTCAATTCTTAACTGATCACACTTTCTCTACCGCCTTTCTTAGAAACAGGCACGTTATTTTTTTTTTTTTTTTCCATTCCCTTGACGCTGGTCTTTCTTCCTACCGAGTTTCTTAAACAGCCACTCAAGTGATTCTACACAAACCCTTGAATATACAGGAGGAGACATCATCAGGGCTACGAATCGTTTTACAGAACTGAATCCTTAAAGATTGTCCAATGATTCTGTTGACCATCTTTCCACCAACATACCAGCCTACCGTTGGGGTAATGTGTCCTCTGCTTTAAGTACACCACTCAACCTGGCATTCACTTCCTTTCGCATCGTCCCTTGTCATTTTCAACAGCCCTTCCCTTCAGACTAATCATCGGTTGTGTAGAATACACAATTTGCTTCTGCTAAGTTCTTGGAACAGGTTAGGAGTTCTCCTTTGTCGTTACCCTAAATATTACTTTCTCGGAATTCCTCTCTTCCTCCTTTCCAACTCTACTTTACTCACACCTTCCTATCTTGTACCTTTCAAGAGCTGCCTTAGCTGCTCTACCGTCCGCACATTCTTCATCGTGTGTCTGTTACTTTCCTTGACATTTTGTAATCATTTGTTCAAATTCTCTTTCTCTCTGGTCTCCTCCCTCCGTTGGCAACCCAAACTATTGATTTGTCTCATTATAGAGTTAAAGAGCCTTAGCGAGCACTATTCCATACCCCAGCCTTAGAATCTCATATCCTAGTTTATGTTCCAAAAGAATTTCTGCTTCATAAAGTCTCCTGCCTTGTATCTCGTCCTCACATATGGGTTCCTCCCTGATTTTCCTTTGTTATTCCCTCGTCAACAACGTACCCATCGCTAAGAATTGTGAGATCGATTCCCT
Source organism: Panulirus ornatus (assembly GCF_036320965.1). NCBI lineage: Eukaryota > Metazoa > Arthropoda > Malacostraca > Decapoda > Palinuridae > Panulirus > Panulirus ornatus. Next base: position 2,922,514 of record NC_092242.1, read on the forward strand.
CGAGTGGAATGCCCATAGCCGATGACTTACGCTTCTAGACTGTTATAAGTGGAATGAGATCCAGTATCGATGAATTATCTTCCTCTCGGACCCAAGTCTGTTCAGCAGCCTGGTACAGAAGAACCGTCTGCTAGGTGCATTCAAAGACATTACACCTTCACACCCTCGTCACTCATTTTTCCTATATTGAGCCAGATTTTCCCGTCGATTTATGTTGAGTTACATTCTCCTGTTATTTAGAAGCTTTGGTATTAGCGAGTAAAGTTTATGTTACGGAGACCTGTACCATGTGTGTGTGTGTGTGTGTGTTAGAAACACCGTCTAGCGCAACATAATGCTGGAGGGGAAGGTTGTATCTCTTGTCCCTGCTGGCCCATAACAGTAACACTAGGGCCGTCATCCCTAACCTGCCGGCCGCCCCTCGTCCGTTCCTGTAGGAGGAGGTGGTGGGGAGAGGGGAGGAGGTGATGGGGAGAGGGGAGGAGGTGGTGGGGAGAGGGGAGGAGGTGGTGGGGAGAGGGGAGGAGGGAAGAGATTAGACCCCAACGGATGGGTGAGCAGGGAGGCGGGAAGGGAGGAGGAGGAAGAAGCTGTAGTCCGGAGATTATGGAGACTAATTGAAGCTACAGGAGTCCCGGCCTGGGAACACAGGGGAGCCCCGGCCTGGGAGCACAGAAGTCCCGGCTTGGGACCACATGAGCCCCGGATTGGGACCACAGGAGTCCCGGCTTGGGACCACATTAGCCCCGGCTTGAGATCACAGGAGCCCCGGCCTGGGACCACAGGAGTCCCGGCCTGGGACCACAGGAGCCCCGGCCTGGGACCACAGGCGTCCCGGCCTGGGGCTGCACGTAACACACCCCTGCATATCAGTGATGCCCGAGGAGGAACACCGCACCAATCAAGGGAACTAATTACCCAGCAGCCACCACAGGCCAGAGTGGGTTGTTGTTGATCTGGACACAGCCTTGGTTCGTGTGTGAATATTCTCAGTAATACTCCAGGATATTCACTTCATATGATCGTCCAAAGACTCAATTATGATTGAAATATTGCGTTTCATGATATGCTTAAGACATTCATCACAGATGGATGAAATATTTTGAAATCCATTAAAGAAAACGGCCTAAAAATCCGCCCCGAGGAAAACGACTTGTGGCTAAAACAATAATGAATAGTGAATGACGTAAGCGAAGAGATGCGTAACGTTAATGAATGAAATATTTACTAATCGTATAAAAAGGGCTGGATAGTATTCATTCTGTTATCAGATAAGGTGTGTTTGGGGTTAAAGGTCAGGTCATCGTTAGCTAAACGTACGTACATCCTACGCTCGTTCTTGCCACGTACCTCACGTCACGTCGTGAGTACCTCCACCCCAGGTCATAACCCCCCCCCCCCATATTGACCCTTATCTTCATGCTGTAATCTTCTCCTTATCTTTCGTCCTCTTGGAGTCACTTGCTCCCCCATGTCTCTCTCTCAAGTCCCGGACTTGCAATTGCCGGTCAATCCAGATCTGACGACTCTCCTCAGTACTACTTATTCCGTCATTGTCGGCAAGACTACCCTTCCCTGGCGGAGGAATCGAACCGATGACTTCCAATTACCTACTCTCGGGTACGCGTCTCTCCCACTTCCCATCTTTTTTTCAAATTACTCAAAACCGCTCTTTTTTTTAAGAGAGAAACGGCTTCTTCTTTTTGGTAAGCCATAGAATCACTCATAATACTTTGATAAATTGTTTGGAGCCTTATGTTTTATGTATGTGAGAGAAACAAAAACGAGTTGAATTATCATGACATAAAAGAAATAGAAAAGTTCCCCTTCATGCAGACGAGCGACAGAAAACGGAATATATCCATATACCATTACAGGATTCCTACATAAAATGAAAGGGAGAGGAACTATTGTGCAGTTAGACAACATAATTAGATATCATAGAATTCTTGCTGACAGAAATATTAGACTCTGACCTGCTTATACGTTAGATAACTTACTGTTCACCGATAATGTTCTCTCGATGTAAAGACTGAATGTACAGAACACAGGATGTTCGTGTGACTACACTGAACACGACTGTTCTGCTACCTACTGACTACACTGAACACGACTGGTCTACTACCTACTGACTACACTGAACACGACTTTTCTACTACCTACTAACTACAATGAACACGACTGCTCCAGTACTTGCTGAACACGCAGAACACGACCACGAGGCCTGGTGAACCGAAGCCCAGATGCGTCCCCTCAGATTGGTCAAGTCAGTCAGCGATGAAATGGATTTTGCAATGATCCTATTCATCGTCAGTCATATGACGTGATCTGGCGAGGTGGCCCGGGGCTGCCTCGAGGAGGGGCTGGGCTCCCCGGACCTTACCCGGTGCGTGGGAGTGTGGTGGGGAGGAACCAAGGGCGTCTGTACTGTGGTGGGGAGGAACCTAGACGTCTCTACTGTGGTGGGGAGGAACCAAGGGCGTCTGTACTGTGGTGGGGAGATGAGAGACACTTCGATCTCTGGACCGTGGAAGGTTCACAAGTTTTCGTCATTGGAATGGGTAGTGTAATGGGTGGAATAGGTTACTGTAATTGATAGAATCATTTTGTCTAATTTTCCATACTTCTGTCTGATCTTCTATAGCTCTAAAGCCAGGGTCTCTCTCTCTCTCTCTCTCTCTCTCTCTCTCTCTCTCTCTCTCTCTCTCTCTCTCTCTCTCTCTCTCTCTCTCTCTCTGAAAAAGGAGAGAGAAAAATATATCACAAGGTTGACTGGGAATGGTTTTATCCCTGCCAGTCCGAAAATAAAAAAGGAATTGAAGAAAAAAAAGAGATAAATCTAATCTCATTACTTCAACGTATATACCAGATTGCAATTTGGTGAGGGTATTAGGGACGAGTTGTGGCCGTCCGACCCTGACTGTGGCCCTGGACCTGGACCTGGAAGTCCTCATACCCCGACTAGGGAGCCTTAGTCGTCTTCGATCCCTCAATGGGGAGGGAATCGTGTTCTTCATACCCTGACTGGGATTCAGGGACGTATTCTAATCGAGACTGGGAAGCCGTGGGCGTCTTCATATCCAGGCTGAGTGGTGGTGGGTTCAGTCCTCAAGGTCTCGCTTGATTCCAGTCCATTAGAGGTGATCCAACACTGAAAGCTGCAAGGGGAGGTGTTGTCCCTGATTACACGTGTTTAGGACCGCAAGGGATGCACGCGAGGGGAAGCTTTAGCCCTAATTACATGTGTTCAGGGCCCAAGGGATGAATGTGGAGCTTAACGAATGGGACGTGGGCAAGAGGTAACCCAACGCTACTGTATAATTTAAGGAAATGATCATGGCTATGAGCCATCCAGCCAGACATCCCCTCCCCCCAGCCAGCCAGCCATCCCCTCCCCCCAGCCAGCCAGCCATTGCCCCTCCCCCCTCCCCCCCAGCCATTCCCTCCCCCCTCTCTCCAGCCAGTCAGCCACCCAGCCAGCAAGGCAGCCGGTGCCCGGGACGGAACCCACGTAATGGGCCTTGTGGACTGGGGAGGTGTGGAGAGGCGAGGGAGGGGAACCCTGCTACTGTGCATAGCGGTTCATTCAGGGGTCATGCGTGGTGGGTCAGGTAAAGGTCATGCATGGCAAGTCAGGCACAGGTCACACAGTAACTTTAGAATAGATCAACGCTCATATGTCACCCATGGAACACACACATACCTCGTCTATCAAAGAACATTTGAAACACCATCAGAAACCATCAGAATGTAAGATGCTTCATTGAAGCGCCCGGCCAGAGGGTGTAAAGTTAGGGATGTTGCGAAAACTTTGAAACACACCTGAAATACTCGTGCAACACACTTACACACCTGGACAATGCACTTTGCAACACAAAATATGTAAGACACCTGCATCATTTTTGTAATACACCCCAACACACCACACAACACTCCTGTGTGTGACTTTACCATCTCGTCTAAGCTATATACGCTTGAAACTTGACAACACCCCAGAGGCACACTTGATACTGCAACACCCGTAAGCACCCTTAGGTACCTTACAGCACTCTTGCAACACCCCAGAAAACACCTTTGGAGACTCATTAACACCTCAGAAGGAGTCTGAGAGGCCTTGCCACACCCTAGCAGTACTTCCTTGAGACCTTGCAACACCTAGTAGGAGACCTTGCAACAGTACTCTTGCAGACCTTGCAACACCCTTGCAACACGGCAACTCATGACCAATCGATGCTTCATAAGCCCCATGACGTCATCATGTGGGGGGGGGGGGGAGTCTCCTGCAGACCCACCTTTGTCACAAGGTCTTCGCCAGTTGACACCAGCCAACCCAACCCCATCATCACATCTCAACCCCAACTCTCTCTCTCTCTCTCTCTCTCTCTCTCTCTCTCTCTCTCTCTCTCTCTCTCTCTCTCTCTCTCTCTCTCTCGTATCATTTCCATAGAAAATTACGGTTTTTTTTTTCTTTACCCCCATCTGAGTCTACCAATGTTGAAGAATGCTTCAATATATTCCCCCAGACTTTGAGCGTCTCATCAGTTGATGGATTATTCGAACACACGAACATTACCATCCACTTAAATACCTAAATCAACTAAATAGATTTGCCACTGTTATCATTTTATTCACAGTGGAGACATTACCGTCCGAGTGCCATTGTAGGAAGACGAATTATCGTGTTATTATACGTGTTATCGTGTCAGCCGGCCTTGTCCTTCCTGGAAGCAGAAATTTGCCGTAGTCTTGCACGCAGGGCAAGGGCAGTCTACAGATCCCAGGACAAACAAGATCGGGTGGGTTATTCCTGGTTCAGTATGGTTGTCGTGATGCTCTGCTGTTGTATGTTAGTTTCGTTATTAACATTGTTTGATCAGGTCTTCGTTGGCAGACGTATGTCTTATCCAGACGGTACAAGGAAATACTACGTGCGATATCATTCATGCGATACAGGAAGATAATTGAAGATAATTGGTCGATATCAATAATTCCAAGTTATACACCAGTGGGACACTGGCTTTCTTAGACTCGAGCTTCGCTGGAGTAATTTTTTTTTTAATTCAATTTCCTCTAAAACAATTTGTTAGTTTGAGTATTTTTGTTAGACATGACGAAATGAATATGTTGCAAGGTCTGTTTACCTTATCATGTCTGGAGGAGCGACGGGCACGCAAAAAGACCTGAGCTGGATCTAAAGGTGAGATACATCATCGTTTACCTTCACTGACTGGCCATTCAGCGGCGTGCATTGCAATGACGTTATTGGAGTTTCTAGAAACTGACCATTCAGCACCGTGTATCACAATGATGTCATCGCATGTTTACAGTAACTGACCATTTAGCTGTTTGCGTCATGATGACATTGCATTTTTACAGTGACTGGCCATTCAGCACTTCTCGTCTCGATGACGTCATCGAATGTTTACATGATTTAGCCATTCAGCAGCACGCTGGACTGTGACGTATAAGGCCCATGGACCAATAAGTGGCTAGTTATTTTCCCTGTGAAACCTAAGTCGCAAGTTTCATTGTCCATTTCAAATATCAAACGATAAATTGGTTATGGATCGAATTAATCAATTTCTTCGGAAAAGGTTGCCCATATATCGTAGATAATGAAGGAGTCGTTGTATAAATACAGTAGAGATGTTGCGAAATGTCTTTTTGTTTTCAAGTGGAGGTGTGGGCTGGCTGGGTAGCTGACTGCTGCTGCTGCTGCAGGTACTGCTGGCCTCGCGTGACGACAGCTGGCTGCAGCGGGTCAGGAACAAGCCTCTATTATGGCGGGAAACTTGAGCGTGACTTGTCGAAGCCTGGGCTTATGTTTGGCTCTAAATGGTAGCTTAGTAGAGGGAGGAAGGGGGTGCTCTGGCTCACCTGCCCTGGACCGTGAGAAAGCAATGGGAAAATGTAATGTGAATTATATATGTACTGTGGAATGATACATATCATTGATGTATTCAACGAATGCATATATGTTGGTAGCGTCAGCCACATGACTTGCTGTACACACACAAGCTTGACCTGTGTGGTCGGGTCAGCCATATGACCTGTGGTGTATATAGATGCCTGACCTGAGTGCTGGGGGGTGAAGCTCATAATGTTTTATGCACACAGACGTATGACCTGACTGTTGAGGTCAGCGTCGATTCATGGAAGACAGGCCAGCGAATGAAGTTTGACCTTCACGATAGTACTGACCTGTGAGATGACCCCCTAGCTTGAACCAGTGCCATAGTACAGTGCCAGATGATAGGGAATACTGTCAGCTGTGCATGACACCCGTCACAATCACATGACACTTGTCACAGTCACATGACAGAAGCAGGTCCCCCCTGAGGACCAGTGAAGACCCCGTAACACTGGTGTTAGGTCCATGGGAGCAGTGAAGACCTCTCATGACGTCTTCACTTTTACAAATTACATCTTCATGTTCTGAAAATGTAAACATGTTTTATGAGGGTGTTGAGCGATGAAAGGTTCCGTATGGTAGTGTTCTGTCCCCGCAGCTGTCTGCAGGCTGGGAGGGAACAACACTCGTGCGATTTCCCCAGAGAGTAAAGCTTTCTTGAGGCGATTCTGTTACAAGATTATGTATGTAAGTATTAGAAAAATTTGTGATTGATGACACACACACACACACACACACACACACACACGGGCGTGGGAGTGAGTGAGGACCCACCCGAGTTGGATGAGGTTTGAGGAGGACTATGGGTATCATGGGTGTTGACGTAGCCAACATTACCTACACTGCCAGGTTGTCATGATCCTCCCATGTCTGCCATGGTTGCTAGTTTGCGTCTACCACTTGCCTCGTCTTAAGTAACCATTCTTTTTTTTTTAGTATTACAATTACTGGGAACAGTACACTTTAATTATCTCTTTCTTGTCTTCTTATTTATCTTACTGTTATTATTGTGTTTGTAAGTTTGTTGGGAGTTTATGACGTAAAGCTTTGATGGTGTTGTTAGACTGTTATTGATGCTATTACTATTAGTATCATCATTAGTATTATAGTTAATGGTAGTCATCGTAGAAGAAATAGTAGTAGTAGTAATGGTAGTAGTAGCAGCAGTAGTAGCTAATACTCCAGACCCACACATCAAGCTAACACTCCAGACCCACACATCAAGCTAACACTCCAGACCCACACATCAAGCTAACACTCCAGACCTACGTATTAAGGTAACACTCCAGACCCACATATTAAGGTAACACTCCAGACCCACACATCAAGCTAACACTCCAGACCCACACATCAAGCTAATACTCCAGACCCACACATCAAGCTAACACTCCAGACCCACGTATTAAGGTAACACTCCAGACCCACGTATTAAGGTAACACTCCAGACCCACACATCAAGCTAACACTCCAGACCCACACATCAAGCTAACACTCCAGACCCACACATCAAGCTAACACTCCAGACACACACATCAAGCTAACACTCCAGACCCACACATCAAGCTAATACTCCAGACCCACACATCAAGCTAACACTCCAGACCCACGTATTAAGGTAACACTCCAGACCCACGTATTAAGGTAACACTCCAGACCCACACATCAAGCTAACACTCCAGACCCACACATCAAGCTAACACTCCAGACCCACACATCAAGCTAATACTCCAGACCCACACATCAAGCTAACACTCCAGACCCACGTATTAAGGTAACACGCCAGACCCACACATGAAGCTAACACTCCAGACCCACACATCAAGTTAACACTCCAGACCCACACATCAAGCTAACACTGCAGACCCACACATGAAGCTAACACTCCAGACCCACACATCAAGCTAACACTCCAGACCCACACATCAAGCTAACACTCCAGACCCACACCTCAAGCTAACACTTCAGACCCACAGCTCTGAGTTAAGACATTAACAAAAGCTGAGATTTGGGGGAAAATTGTTTTATATTGACTCAACTACAAAGCTTTGGTGCAGAAGTTTAAAAAAGTTGCTGACTTCAGATTACGTGAGGAGACTTCATGGTTTTGTTGATTATTTCAGCAACAGAGGTGCAGCAAGAGGGAGGAAAGGGAATGATTAGAAGAAATTTGAAAGAAAGTGATTGGGGAATTGTGGGATGTTGTGGGATGAAGATGTATTTGGTGTACCTGATAGTAAGTTTTATATGTGTCTGAAGCACTTGAGATTGTTCAGTCAATCAGTCTTGATAAGGGTGATTATGACCATAATTGCACGATGTATGAAGGAAAGGAAAGAATTGAGAGGTTTGTCTGCTGGTGGGTGTCATGGTGGGGTGAGGCAGGACCAAGAAGGGGAGGTGGTGGGGTGAGACAGGGCCATAGGGTGACATAATGGGAGTGTGGCAAGACCAGAGGGGATGTGTTGGGGTGAGACAAGACCAGGGAGTGACGTGATGGGGTGAGACAAGACCAGGGAGTGACGTGATGGGGTGAGACAAGACCAGTGGTGATGTGTTGGGGTGAGACAAGACCAGGGAGTGACGTGATGGGGTGAGACAAGACCAGGGAGTGACGTCTTGGGGTGAGGCAAGATGGGGTGAGACAAAGCAAGACTTGTATGAGTATGCAGACGTGTCAGACGTGCGTGTGCAAGCGTAGGCCTGTGAGGCGTCTGTCTCTAGATCGTGTGGGTTGCGTGAGCAGTAATGATCGTTGGAGGGACTGAGGAACACGCAACACAGGACCCGCTGTACCACCATGACCTTCTGAATTATTATTTTCTTGATGTGTATCCTGTCTTTAGACAGACCTTACCTGTCATGTTTTTGGGGTTGCACAGATATCAGTATAGTCGACAGATTTTACAATGTTTCACGTTACCACGAAAAGCATGGAAGGACAATAGACAGACAGACACAAAGCCACAAAGACAGACAGACGCCCCTCTGAAAAATCACGACATGACAGACACATCACAGAGGAGGTGTGGAAGCAAAGCCTCCCTCTCTCTCCCGCCCAGGCAAGCCAGGCAGGGTAACGCTCCCTATCCTTTTAATATTCACATCCCCGGAGACTCGTAACTCCGGGCAATTTGTAATAAATAACTTTTATCGGCGTAATTATTAGCGAGGGCGGGGAAGTTTGGCCAGTTCATTATCCTGGGCATCACACGAACTGCCCCCGTGAGGGACTGGTGAGCAATTACCCAGATCCTGCACTGTAGTCTACACCACTTGGTCCACCAGCTAACTCGGGGCCCTGATTTCTTGAGTCGGCGAGTAAAGAAAGATAACAAAAGACCTGATGGTCTCTGACGAGGTTATCTGCTGGAGGACAGATGACAGAAGATCTGATGGTCTCTAACGAGGTTATCTGCTGGAGGACAGTGTGTGTGGGAAGGTCAGATCAGAGACCAGATGATCCATGACGATGTTATCTGCTGGAGGACAGTAGAAAAACCCCGAATTCCTACTTGCTATAGATGTAGACAGGGTAATGAAGCAGTGTTTCCTTCAGTCGTAGGAAGATTACCATGGTTTAGGGAGAACGCCGTGTTTAAGGAGGAATGCTGTGTTTTGAGGGAGACCATAGTGTCTTAAGAATTATCTGTTTTAGGGAGATTATCGTGTACAGTGAACATTTCGTGTTTTATGGGGTATTATTGTGTTATGAGGGAGTAAATTGTGTTTGGAGGAGAATATTCAGTTTTCAGTAAGGGGATGATCATGTTATGGAAAAGCTGATATTTGCAGTGACACGTTACGTGACGTGGGATGTGACGTTTGTCGTGTGGTAGTAGTGTGAGTCTGGCTTAGAGTCCCCCCCCCGTCACACCGTGGGCGTCACCTTCCTCCCATGGTGACGGCTGCTGTGAACGTGGGAGAGATGACCGTCACAGGTAACGCATCACCCTTGCGTTAGTCAACCAACGTTACCATCTTAAGCTAGATGTATTATCTATGCATGAAGTGTTATACTCCACAACACATACATTTAGAAAACAGAAGTGAATTTATGCGTTTAAAGAAACAAAACAAGGAATAATGAAACTGATAACTAGGTATGAACAGTTGTAGTAAATCGTGAATGGATGAGTGAGTGAAGAAATGAATAAAGTGTTGGTTATACATCGGGCTGGAGCGACAGAAGCCCGTGGAAAAAAAAATTATCTGTCCTGATTCAACTGCAAATAGAAAAGCTATTTTTTTTGTGATGGAAACAAAAAGTTCGAAACTTATCTGTTACTGACAAATATTTCTGTGAGATATTGTTTCATTTGTGTTGGTAAGCACTTTTAAAGGTTTCGTGTGTTCCAGTGAGCTGTTTCAAAGGTTTCGTGTGTTCCAGTGAGCTGTTTCAAAGGTTTTGTGTGTTCCAGTGAGCTATTTCAAAGGTTTCGTATGTTCCAACAAGCTGTTTCGAATATTTCGTGTGTTCCAGTGAGCTGCTTCAAAGGTTTCGTGTGTTTCAGTGAGCTGCTTCAAAGGTGTCGTGTGCTGCAGAGAGCTGTTACGAATGATGTAAGCAGAATGTTTCAAATGTTAGATTCCTGGAGTTCTTATAAAACACTAGATATACAGACTGACTAGAAAGTGGAATACATGTAACGATACTTTACACACACACACACACACACACACACACACACACAACATGGCTACGATACATGGAGTCATATTCATCCACTTACACATTAACCTTTTGCTGCATATCCTAGGAGTGAATAGATATCATTAACATCTCAGGCTTGTGTCTGACTGCTTTTTAAGTCTCTTCTCGACATTCCAAAGAAAATGTAGTTAATCAGGATTATCTTTGGAGATTACAGGTGTAATCCTCACGTCTCAGTCTTTCCTAACTTCAAAACCAGATTTGATCATTCCTCAGATACATATCATGTATCAAAGGAATTTGAAAACTTCTCATGGTTAGGTGGAGGGACACGTCGTGTGGTGGTGAAGCTGAGGTGGGAGTTATGGAGAGGCTAAGAGAGTAAAGGGAGAGTACGAACATGCAAGAGAGTGAGAGTGAGAGATCCTACAAGTGAGAGAAAGTAGCAAAGAAGAAAAATACAAATGAAAAGGCCATACAGCTGTCTGGGGCATTTTTTTATATAACTACCTGTTTTGTTATCACCTATTTCCTCGATGCAGCCAGTAAATTCGATACTCGTGGGACATCATTTCTTGAATTTCTCTTGTATTATGTAGCCTTTTTTCAATTCATGTACATTGTCAGTGTCCACATCTCCAACTCTCAGTATGTTCCACTAACCCACTACCCTCCAAGCCAAGTAGATACTTCTTTACATGTTTATGAAGATGTTTCTTGTTTAATATCACGATATGATCTCAACTCATCTTTTTATCTCACGGAAAACTGTTCAGCTTTGTGTCAACAAAGGCGTTTAGATGCTTAAACGTTGTGGTCAAGTCACCCCTTACTCTTCTCTCTTCCATGGTGGACAAATCTATCGTCTCTAACCTATCAGTGTAAGTCATTTATCTTTATTCCAAGATAACTGTTGTTGTTCCTCCTCTAGACTTTCTGTAGTAGTTGTCTGTGTTTTCTCTAAGTGTGATGACCAGTGTGAGAACCATACTGTAGTTAGTCCACACGTAGGATATGAGCAGCTTGCTGAACACATCATACACGTAGATACGAAATCTGATATTAGCCAGCAGACAGTTTCTCTCCTACGCAATTCTTTGGACTGAGCCACACCTACTTCTACTTAATGTGAATAATTAATTTTCACTCTGAATTAGTCATGTTTAGATAGTTTTTGATACATAATGAATGGATTGATAACAGATGACAGTCATACAGATGATAACAATATACAGGTGTACGCTCTAATTCAAACCATAATTCCGTCTTTTCAATGATGATTACAGACCATTAGTTCCATAGTGAACTTTCATAAGCAAATATAGATTAAGTTAGAACAAGGAACATAAGTCATTATTGGTTAACTTCGTGTCTGTCTGTCTAGCTGTCTGTCTGTCTGTGTCTATGATGGGATATGAAACTTGATGGTTGCCGTAAGAATCATAGTAATGATAGCAGTAGTAATGGTAGTTCTAGTGCCAGTCACAATAGAAGTAGTAGTTGTTGTAGTAGTTAATCAGACCAAGTGGTCGTTAACATAACTAATAACGAGTATTTAAGTTATTATTTAATACAGTTAACCTGAAACTGTAGTTGCAAACTCCACCATTACTCATAGAAAGAAAAACTATTATCCATTTTGAAAAAGAAATATATCTTGAAACTCGTCGTGTTTACTACAGTTTTAGAATTAGAACTGGAATTCCAGGTGTATGTGTATATCTTGCTGTACATCCTGGGTAAAAGATGGGAATCCGTTCGTATACATCATGTGTAATCCAGGCTCCATGAACGCTAGTCAGCTCCAGACTGAATATCTATCAGACTCAGGAAACGTATCTAGACCCTGGGAGAGTCCAGGCCTCTCCCGCTGGGAGAGGAATTAAATAATTCACAAGTTTGTAAAACGAAACAGACATCCATAACTCTAAACACTTGCCAAAGTATTCTCAATATTCAGGGAATATCCATTACCAAATATCTTTCGTAGTGGATGGATAACCTTCCGGAATATTCTGATGGAAATATTCTTTGTAGAGATTTTTTTAAATGTAGATGTGAAAAACATTTTGTAAATCTGATAATCTTTACATAAATCCTTAAATGTATTACTGGATGTGAGAGATTATTGATCTGTTTACCAGAGTGTATATATATATATATATATATATATATATATATATATATATATATATATATATATATATATATATATATATATAGTTTTCATGCATGGTGTTTTTGACAAGAAAATAGTGAAGTGGGAGAAAAATGTAGCTTAGACATTGAAGCTTATTGACACAGTGGTGAAATTGATGAAAACTGCTATTGACGTTTGTGTGAATAAATTGTACATTTCCTTTCCATAGCCAGAGGTTGAACCATTATGTGACATTCATTTTTTTTTCATTCATTTCAAGCTAAAAGTTTGTTTCTAAATTGTTTCTTACATTTTTCATATGTATATATATGTATGTGTGTGTGTGTGTGTGTATGTGCATATGTGTGTGTGTGTGTGTGTGTGTGTGTGTGTATATATATATGTATATTATCCCTGGGGATAGGGGTGAAAGAATACTTCCCACGTATTCCTCGCGTGTCGTAGAAAGCGACTAGAGGGGACGGGAGCGGGGGGCCGGAAATCCTCCCCTCCTTGTATTAACTTTCTAAAATGGGAAACAGAAGAAGGAGTCACGCGGGGAGTGATCATCCTCCTCGAAGGCTCAGAGTGGGGTGCCTAAATGTGTGTGGATGTAACCAAGATGTGAAAAAAGGAGAGATAGGTAGTATGTTTGAGGAAAGGAACCTGGATGTTTTGGCTCTGAGTGAAACGAAGCTCAAGGGTAAAGGGGAAGAGTGGTTTGGAAATGTCTGGGGAGTGAAGTCAGGGGTTAGTGAGAGGACAAGAGCAAGGGAAGGAGTAGCAATACTCCTGAAACAGGAGTTGTGGGAGTATGTGATAGAATGTAAGAAAGTAAATTCTCGATTAATATGGGTAAAATTGAAAGTTGATGGAGAGAGATGGGTGATTATTGGTGCATATGCACCTGGGCATGAGAAGAAAGATCATGAGAGGCAAGTGTTTTGGGAGCAGCTAAATGAGTGTGTTAGCGGTTTTGATGCACGAGACCGGGTTATAGTGATGGGTGATTTAAATGCAAAGGTGAGTAATGTGGCAGTTGAGGGAATAATTGGTATGCATGGGGTGTTCAGTGTTGTAAATGGAAATGGTGAAGAGCTTGTAGATTTATGTGCTGAAAAAGGACTGATGATTGGGAATACCTGGTTTAAAAAGCGAGATATACATAAGTATACTTATGTAAGTAGGAGAGATGGCCAGAGAGCGTTATTGGATTACGTGTTAATTGACAGGCGTGCGAAAGAGAGACTTTTGGATGTTAATGTGCTGAGAGGTGCAACTGGAGGGATGTCTGATCATTATCTTGTGGAGGCTAAGGTGAAGATTAGTATGGGTTTTCAGAAAAGAGGAGTGAATGTTGGGGTGAAGAAGGTGGTGAGAGTAAGTGAGCTTGGGAAGGAGACCTGTGTGGGGAAGTACCAGGAGAGACTGTGTACAGAATGGAAAAAGGTGAGAACAATGGAAGTAAGGGGAGTGGGGGAGGAATGGGATGTATTTAGGGAATCAGTGATGGATTGCGCAAAAGATGCTTGTGGCATGAGAAGAGTGGGAGGTGGGCTGTTTAGAAAGGGTAGTGAGTGGTGGGATGAAGAAGTAAGAGTATTAGTGAAAGAGAAGAGAGAGGCATTTGGACGATTTTTGCAGGGAAAAAATGCAATTGAGTGGGAGAAGTATAAAAGAAAGAGACAGGAGGTCAAGAGAAAGGTGCAAGAGGTGAAAAAAAGGGCAAATGAGAGTTGGGGTGAGAGACTATCAGTAAATTTTAGGGAAAATAAAAAGATGTTCTGGAAGGAGGTAAATAGGGTGCGTAAGACAAGGGAGCAAATGGGAACTTCAGTGAAGGGCGTAAATGGGGAGGTGATAACAAGTAGCGGTGATGTGAGAAGGAGATGGAATGAGTATTTTGAAGGTTTGTTGAATGTGTCTGATGACAGAGTGGCAGATATAGGGTGTTTTGGTCGAGGTGGTGTGCAAAGTGAGAGGGTTAGGGAAAATGATTTGGTAAACAGAGAAGAGGTAGTAAAAGCTTTGCGGAAGATGAAAGCCGGCAAGGCAGCAGGTTTGGATGGTATTGCAGTGGAATTTATTAAGAAAGGGGGTGACTGTATTGTTGACTGGTTGGTAAGGTTATTTAATGTATGTATGACTCATGGTGAGGTGCCTGAGGATTGGCGGAATGCGTGCATAGTGCCATTGTACAAAGGCAAAGGGGATAAGAGTGAGTGCTCAAATTACAGAGGTATAAGTTTGTTGAGTATTCCTGGTAAATTATATGGGAGGGTGTTGATTGAGAGGGTGAAGGCATGTACAGAGCATCAGATTGGGGAAGAGCAGTGTGGTTTCAGAAGTGGTAGAGGATGTGTGGATCAGGTGTTTGCTTTGAAGAATGTATGTGAGAAATACTTAGAAAAGCAAATGGATTTGTATGTAGCATTTATGGATCTGGAGAAGGCATATGATAGAGTTGATAGAGATGCTCTGTGGAAGGTATTAAGAATATATGGTGTGGGAGGCAAGTTGTTAGAAGCAGTGAAAAGTTTTTATCGAGGATGTAAGGCATGTGTACGTGTAGGAAGAGAGGAAAGTGATTGGTTCTCAGTGAATGTAGGTTTGCGGCAGGGGTGTGTGATGTCTCCATGGTTGTTTAATTTGTTTATGGATGGGGTTGTAAGGGAGGTAAATGCAAGAGTCCTGGAAAGAGGGGCAAGTATGTAGTCTGTTGGGGATGAGAGAGCTTGGGAAGTGAGTCAGTTGTTGTTCGCTGATGATACAGCGCTGGTGGCTGATTCATGTGAGAAACTGCAGAAGCTGGTGACTGAGTTTGGTAAAGTGTGTGGAAGAAGAAAGTTGAGAGTAAATGTGAATAAGAGCAAGGTTATTAGGTACAGTAGGGGTGAGGGTCAAGTCAATTGGGAGGTGAGTTTGAATGGAGAAAAACTGGAGGAAGTGAAGTGTTTTAGATATCTGGGAGTGGATCTGTCAGCGGATGGAACCATGGAAGCGGAAGTGGATCATAGGGTGGGGGAGGGGGCGAAAATTTTGGGAGCCTTGAAAAATGTGTGGAAGTCGAGAACACTATCTCGGAAAGCAAAAATGGGTATGTTTGAGGGAATAGTGGTTCCAACAATGTTGTATGGTTGCGAGGCGTGGGCTATGGATAGAGATGTGCGCAGGAGGATGGATGTGCTGGAAATGAGATGTTTGAGGACAATGTGTGGTGTGAGGTGGTTTGATCGAGTAAGTAACGTAAGGGTAAGAGAGATGTGTGGAAATAAAAAGAGCGTGGTTGAGAGAGCAGAAGAGGGTGTTTTGAAATGGTTTGGGCACATGGAGAGAATGAGTGAGGAGAGATTGACCAAGAGGATATATGTGTCGGAGGTGGAGGGAACGAGGAGAAGAGGGAGACCAAATTGGAGGTGGAAAGATGGAGTGAAAAAGATTTTGTGTGATCGGGGCCTGAACATGCAGGAGGGTGAAAGGAGGGCAAGAAATAGAGTGAATTGGAGTCATGTGGTATACAGGGGTTGACGTGCTGTCAGTGGATTGAAGCGAGGCATGTGAAGCGTCTGGGGTAAACCATGGAAAGCTGTGTAGGTATGTATATTTGCGTGTGTGGACGTGTGTATGTGCATGTGTATGGGGGGGGGGGGGGGTTGGGCCATTTCTTTCGTCTGTTTCCTTGCGCTACCTCGCAAACGCGGGAGACAGCGACAAAGTATAAAAAAAAAAAAAAAAAAAAAAAAAAAAATATATATATATATATATATTGTGAAAGAGAGGAAGGAAATATTGATAATTCTTAGGAAATAAATTACTGATCATATATGTTAGATCATTAATATTATGAATTGGTCTGATGTAATTAATCTCAAAGACAAAAGACGTTTAATATCGTTTGGAGGAAGATGATTAATGACGCTTGCCGAGCTGCGGTGGTGATCAGAACCTGTTACCACGTAACACTGTGCTCAACCTAACACTCTCAGGGAACGGGAGCGTCACATACAACTCCCTTATGGAGCAGGAACCTCGCCCACATCCTTTCTCCTCCTCCTCCTGCTCTCTCTCTCTCTCTCTCTCTCTCTCTCTCTCTCTCTCTCTCTCTCTCTCTCTCTCTCTCTCTCTCTCTCTCTCTCTCTCTCCCGACGTAACGTTGTTCTCAGACACGTCCGTCCGTCCGTCCGTCCGTCCGTCTGGGGAAGAAGAAATGAGAGTACCTTCTGTTTCATATTCTTGGATCAGGTGGCATTATTGGCGGAGCTTCGCCCGTCTTATCAGGAATATTATCATTGTTTCCTGCATAAGATAAGGGACACGTTACACTTACGTAATCCCGGGATGTAAACATGATTAAGACTAAATGGGGAATATAAACTTGGCCATTTTAGAAGGGGGGGGGGACCTACTCTTCAAAGATAGATAGATGGACAGATAGATAAAAACCTCACCAGCCTTCTAAGGAACCTGTTTATATCGACTGAGTAACTGATTCGTTAAGGACATGCAATACATAGCAACAGGACCTTCGAGTAGCCGACAGAGAGAAGATTGTAGGAGCGTAGATTCCATTGAAAGGTGATAGAAATTGAAATTGATTCGAATCGTTTTATGTTGCTGACGCGGGTTGATTGTCTCGTGTCAGAGGAACTGAGTGGAACAGGGTGCGACGGGACGGAACGGAACGGGATGGGATAAGACGGAATGGGACAGTCCGTGTCTTTAGGAGAAGTCGGCTAAGTCAGTCATACGTGATGTGTCGACCACCTCAACAGCTGATCTCAGGTGGTGTGTCGACCACTTCAACAGCTGATCTCAGGTGGTGTGTCGTCTACCTCAACAGCTGATCTCAGGTGGTGTGTCGACCACCTCAATAGTTGATCTCAGGTGGTGTGTCGACCATCTCACCAGATGATCACAGTTGGTGTGTCGACCATCTCAGCAGCTGATCACAAGTGGTGTATCGACCACCTCAACAGCTGATCTCAGGTGGTATGTCGACCACCTCAACAGCTGATCTCAGGTGGGGTGTCGACCACTTCAACAGCTGATCTCAGGTGGTGTGTCGACTACCTCAACAGCTGATCTCAGGTGGTGTGTCGACCACTTCAACAGTTTGAGTTTTTTTATTTTGAATATGTATAGTGTATGTGTGTGTATGTGGAGGATATCATTTTATGATGGGGAGTGTTGGAGTATGGTGAAGAGTGTGGATGTATGGTGGGGAAAGCTTTTCTTGTATCACATATGAGTGTTTATACCCGTCTGTGTCTGTGCCCGTCTGTGTCTGTACCCGTGTGTGTGTGTACCCGTGTGTGTCTGTACCCATGTGTGTCTGTACCCGTGTGTGTCTGTACCCGTGTGTGTCTGTACCCGTGTGTGTCTGTACCTGTCCGTGTGAATGTGTGAATGCCTCCCACCTTCCACTGGGAGAAAATGCTTCTCACGAAGCACAAATTTCATACCTTTGATGTTTGCTTTACAGTTCTTATCAGTTGTGGGTCAGTGTATATACACTTATAGGAGTGAAGACATGGGACATACATGCAAGGCTGAGAGACGGGGCAACGAGAATGCGAATCTGTCCCCATAACACACAAACGCTAATCACAAATAGTAATCACATTTAGTAATCACAATAGTAATAACAAATAGTAATCACAATAGTAATCACAATAGTAATCACAAATAGTAATCACAGTTAGTAATCACAAATAGTAATCACATTTAGTAATCACAATAGTAATAACAAATAGTAATCACAATAGTAATCACAATAGTAATCACAAATAGTAATCACAGTTAGTAATCACAAATAGTAATCACATTTAGTAATCACAATAGTAATAACAAATAGTAATCACAATAGTAATCACAATAGTAATCACAAATAGTAATCACAGTTAGTAATCACAAATAGTAATCACAAATAGTAATTACAATTAGTAATCACAAAAGTAATCACAACTAACATTCATAAAAAGTAATCACAATAGTAATCACTAAGTAATCACATAGTGTTCAGAAACAGATATCACACACACACACACACACACACACACACACACACACACACCATACTGTAGGGGCGATTGCACCTCTCCGCTCCCAATACTGAACAGTCCCAACTCCCAAATCCCAACTCCCCAGGTCCCAATCCCTCTCTCAGGTTGTAGCTGATGCCTGGCTCAGCGTATGCGCTTACTCCCAACGTTCCCAGAATCCCTCCAAATCCCTCCAAATCCCTCCCTCGGTACGTGTCTTGGCCTGTATGATATTCTGTGTGATGGAGCAAGTGAGGGAGCTCCATCATGATGGTGGTATGGTGGAGCGAGTGAGGGAGGGAGATCCATCATGATGGTGGAATGGTGGAGCGAGTGAGGGAGGGAGCTCCATCATGATGGTGGTATGGTGGAGCGAATGAGGGAGGAAGCTCCATCATGATGATGGTATGATGGATCTCCCTCACGCCCTCCATCACGGCATTCATTCTCGCGTTAGTTCGTCTAATTGTTGGTGTTAGAACCATCGAGTGTTATCTTGTTATCATTATGGCTGGGCCCGTGTTATCTCACGCTGATGATGAAGGAATATTATCGTAATTTCCCCTTCAGGGAATGTCTGTTTGGAGATTAATGAACAGATTGTCTCTGTTAACAGACTGTAAAATAGATAAAGACAATGATATTTTAAAGATTAGGAAGTGTTGACAGACTGAGACATTAGGGTCATCTGACAGACCGTGAGCACATGGGAGATGAGACAGCTTTTGCAGACTGGAGAGAGACAGTCGTACTGAACGAACCAATAATGTGTTAAGAAACTCCCCACAGGTGATTGAAGGGAATATGAAGGCACGTGGAACGACCCATCCACATATTAACGGGACTTATGATCAGACAGCTGGCTATGTGTCTGTCTGTCTGTCTGTCATTTGTTGTTCAGCAGATGCTGCAGAAAACGTCACCAACATGGATTGATTACAATCGTGGCTGGCCAAGCTCATGTGTCCTTAAGGATACACAGATTCCCAACCCACATAACACACAACACAAGGCCACACACTGCTACACGAAGCAGACATATCGAGTAACCTTTTTTATTTAGTGTCAGGATCCTTGACCAGGACGGTACAACTGTTAGGTATGAAGGCGTGACCCTTGACCCGACCTTCAATGGTTTGGTCATGGACCAGATCGTCACACCAGAGGGTCGTAACGTCGTGTTCTAAGGTCGTTTCGTCATGTAGAAAAGGGTAACGACACGACACTACCACTCCCAGGAGTGTGGGATCTGAATGCATTACCTTCCTATAGATATGTTAAGACTCTTAACTCAATCCACTAATGTCGTCGAAATGAAGAACCTAAATTTTACAGACGATCCGACAGACAGTGGTAAGAAAAAGGGAAAAAAAAGAATTCTCACGTTGGATCGACCATAAACAATGAAGAACATTGTTGTCAGTCATGAATATTGCACACAAGAATTGTTTACATCTCTGACCATGTATTCAGGTTTACGCCTGAGTCCAGCATCCCCAAGGCTGAGGCCAGGGGGGGAGGGGGACTCATTCCTCGCTCGAACGGTGCCACAAACAACGGTTCCCTTTAGCAGGTGAAAATATGATCCCCTTTATGGCTGCAATAAGCTCTCTTCTCTCTTTCCTTGAATATAACATTACCGTCAGCGGCTCGTAGCATCGTTATTCACATTCCCGCCTCGAACAGTTTTCCCGCTTCTTCATGACGACCATCATGGCACGGGTCATACATACCCTGGTTATGGTCATCTCAGGTGAAAAGATGAGGAGGAGGAGAAGAGAAATTAATCAAAGCTCCACTGGCGTGTGAAGACTTGGTGGCTCTTAGGATCAGGAAGGTTTTAGGAGGACCGGAAGGACAAGGGATGGGAGAGAATTCCACAGCTCTGGTGCCTAAGGAAAGGAGGCAGCATAATGGTCAATCCTCGTGTAGCCGATTTCCACATATATACAATAGGAAGCAACAGCCATATACGCGCCATGGATCAAGTACACAAGGAGACAGCTCACGGTGGCGATGGCCGAAATGAGAGCGACAGATGAGGGAGTGGGAGACAACATCACAGCTTGAGAGACGACGTGTTGCCTGCTGCAGGATCAATGAAATGGAAGGCTTTTGATTCCGTGTCCCACTTATGTTAATGTTTCCTCCGTCATCTCTTCTTCTCTGGCTGCAGACTGACTTATCTTCGTTCATTTCCTCCTCTTTTATTCTCGTTTCATATCATAACATTGCTTTACATATTCAAGATCTTCCCATTCCATCCTTAACCCGTCTCTTTTGTATTCTTTTTATACGCCCTTTCCCGTCTTTCCTCATATTCTCGCGGTATTCTCCAGCCTTTTTGGTTGCCAGCCTTCTTGGTTGCCAGCCTCCTCGCGTCTCGTGCCTGCTCCCCGGCTTGCGACGTGTGTTCGGTGTTCCCGTGTGTCGTGCAGAGTCTGGCGGTGTAAAGGTGAGTTGTCGTGTCAACAAAAGGCAGGCGATTCTGATTTCCTTGTTCCTCTTTAGTATTGTTTTCTTTTCCTTTCTCGCCACCTCCAGCCGCTGCATTGTCTGTTGGGTCACCTCTGGCTCAGCTGGGTGTCTCTCCTGATTTTCTTGGGTCACCTTTGACTTAGCTAGGTCACCTCAGACTGAGTTGTGTCTCCTTAAACTTTGCTGTTTGACACTCCTGATCAAGCTGGGTCACCTTGTATTTAGCTGTCTCACCTCTGCCCTATCGGGTCGCCTTAGACTAACGTGTGTCACCTTGGATTTAGCTGTGTCACCTTTGACCTAGCTGGGTCATCTTTAACCTCGCCTCCTCCCCAACACCACCGTTGCCTCCATCAGGAGATCAGAGGCAGGTTCCTGGGTGTTGGCTGGCGGGATTAATTGGCCGTTGCAGGACGTATAGATTCCAATATTGCTTCGTTGTCTGTTTGATGGCGGCGGTGATTGAAAAGCCCTTACCATAGCGAGGACATCTAAATTTACCTCGAGGACAGCGTCAGGAGGCGAGACGTAATGTAGTGAGGATAACCAGAAGACATTCCTGCGCTCTCCAGTAAAGTTATGTATTAGATCGCTTTGTGGTGCGCAGACGCCAGGTGAAGGGTAATGCTGGTGTAGCGTGGGACGACCTGGGAAGGACAGATAACACGAGACCTGATGGTCCATGATGGTTATTTGGTATATGAATTAAAATTGTGGGAGAAATTGGAGAAATAAAGCATGAGGCAGCTCCCCATCCACCGCTCCTTCCGGCTCAATTCCAAGCGGAAAAAAACATGATAGGAAAAAACCCATGTAGGATACCGCCATGGTAATATTGCAGGAAATTGTGGACGCGAAAAGTTTCCTACTAGTTTAACAAACGACTGCGCTGGGGTTGGACCCTGGGGAAGACAGACTAAGCTGGATCACACCTCTTGAAGTAGGATCACTTACTGACGATAAATATCACCAAAGTCCTTGTTCACCATAGATTAGAAGGTAATGATAGTCTCTGCATGTACCACGTCTGAAAGGACTTTATTCTAATGCTCTACCACACTACACTCATGTTACGATCACGTCTCCTATCTTCATACTGTTATTTTTCATCACTAAAATTTTCGTCAAAGGTGAAGTTTTTGTATGGTGTGTTGTCGAAAATGTTTTGCATTTCAAAGGTTTTTATATCAGAGGAGAAACAAAGCTCCATACTTGCTCATCACAGACGGGGTTTAGGTAACACAACCATGGCTTGTTCTCTCTTGCTTTCGATGGTGCTTTAGTTATCTCGTGCTTAGAGATGAACATTGACGAGACGCAAAGAAATATACTATGAGCACGATGATACGACCCTTGAACACGATGTTATGACCCTTGAGCCCAACCGTATAACCCTTCAGCACGACGGTATGACCCTTCAAGACAATGGTACCACCCTAGAGTACGACGGTACGATCCATGCAATGTCTTAACCTCTGACTGCATTCAGAAAGGTCGGACCACAGTGCTCAAGGGTCGCACCGTCGTGTTCAAATTTGTCCAGTCGTGTTGAAGGGTCGTACTGTCGTATTCAAGGGTCGCACCGTCGTGTTCAGGGATCGTACCGTCGTGTTCAAGGGACGTACAGTCGTGTTCAAGGGTCGTACCTTCATATTCAAGGGTCACACTCTCTGAGTCAAAGGTCGTACATCCTGACGCCCTCTCATGATATGTCTCTGGCTGACGTTGTCTCCTGACAGTCTCTGGTGTGGTCTATTGCTGACGATCTCTGCTGACTCCCTTCAGTACCTCTTCCTTTCTGGCGGGTTCTGCTGACGAGCTGACTTCCCGCCGTAGCTCACTGCTGAAGCGCCCCTGTTGACATCATTTGCTGACATCCTGGTCCTGACATTCTCTGCTGACTCAAGCTAGCACTTAGCGCTGTCAAGGGAAAGACAGACTGCTAAGAATACCCCGGCACTCGAGCGTGGAGTTAAGACCCTCGTAAAAAGTGTCGAAAATAAAGCGTGAAATATTTAAGGGCCTCCCGATCCGCCGCCATGTTGGCAACCCCAAAACTGACTCCTCACGAAGATCTCTCTTGTAGAATGAGGTAGACGCTGTAGAATGAGGTAGACGCTGTAGAATGAGGTAGACATTGTAGAATGTGGTAGACGCTGTAGAATGAGGTAGACACTGTAGAATGAGGTAGACACTGTAGAATGAGGTAGACATTGTAGAAGGTGGTAGACGCTGTAGAATGAGGTAGACGCTGTAGAATGAGGTAGACACTGTAGAATGTGGTAGACACTGTAGAATGAGGTAGACATTGTAGAATAAGGTAGACCCAGGTAGTGAATGCAGTGAATGACTTTCATATCATTCATAGTTAACACCTGAATTATTCATTCGCACATTCACCATTGGTAAACGAAAAGATTTTGAATTTTCTAATGTTTCCAGGAATGTGATTATCAGATGAAATAGATTAATGTCTATTTTTGACTGTGTGCATCCTGGAGTGTATCTCGAGTGATGGCGTTGACAGGTAAGGTAAGCGCACCTCACTCGCACATGTCGAGATACACACTCGACTCTGAGCGACCGTCATCGGCCAGCCTTCGAGGCCAGACACGTGACGATATTGGCCAAACAGCAACAACGCCTCATGATCCCGGCCAAGCTATGTGAGAGCGCGTGAAGCCCCCGGCCGCGCGTGCAGATGGCCAGGCACACACTCGCCAGCGCACTTTACTCGACCCTCAACACACTCTCGTCCTCACACACACACACACACACACACACACACACACACACACACACACACACACACACACACGTCCTCATCTCTGGTTTTCAAGTATGAGCAGCCGGCGTGTGAAAGGTGAGAGCTGTTACCCCAGCTAGTAGTGTTGGGCCGTCCATTTATCATAGTTAGGGGAGTGATGCGTTTTCTATTTGCTGGATGATGTTGTTCGTTACTCCATTATCCACTTGTCGTGTTGGTTATTGAGGGAGAGAGCAGCCCAGGTGTGCAGCAGACATTTTGGTACAAGTTCTGCTGCCAGGTGAACTGTCTCTTAGTGAACTGGTTATGATGCTGGTGTAAACAGAGGACAAAGTCATGTTGGGCTTCGGATCCTAGCCAGTCCTAGCAAACTCATCTCGGTCAGGCTAAGACAAGCAAAGCCTCATGTCACCTCCGCCTCTGAGAATTTTAAATTCAACCCAGACCAGCCTCAGTTAATCCATTCTCAGCCCAACTGTTCAGCCCAGCCTCATCCCAACCCCATACTCAGCCTGTCGCATCTCCACCGTCATGAGGTTACCCCAGCCCACACACCTCAGCCACCTGACCATGCTACTGTATTGCTTTCAGGAGCTGTAATTCACTAAGTTCACCACATAATTCGTGTTTGTTCGGACCATGTTAGCAGGTCAACAAGAGCTGGTTTATGGAAGTGCTCGTGTTATGGTAAACCCAATTTAGGACACTTTATTGCAGGTCTTGGAAAGACCAAACGCTATTTGGAAGAGTTAGTGACGAAATGGAGAGTGGGGACCTCTCTCCCCGGCCACAGTTACTCCCACCCCACCCGCTGCCCTCCCCATCACATCTCCTACCTCCCTCCCCCACCGCTGTCTGCTCCCCCAGCCTCACCAGGACCTGTGATCCACACAACAAACATTCCAAGTGCGACACGACCACCAAAAACATATGTAAACACGCCAGACTCTCACACGACCCCTCCTTCCCTCTCCTGAAGCCAACACAAACAACTAGTACTCGACAAGCGACGGCTCCATAGGCAGCCCCACGGCACACACTGCATCAAACGCCTCCTCCCAGGGTGCTCTGACGACACACACTCCACCATCCGCCGTGCCCCTGGGGGCTTCCACGACACACACACTCCACCTGGCAACCGTGCAAGTGGCAACAGTAAGTCAGTGAGGGCTGTGTTCCCTCTAGTATACATCTCCCTAGCAAGGTGGATCTGCCACAGACGCCTACATGGAAATATACCGCTAGATGCTAGCAGCGAGTACAGAGATGGCCTTTGACCCACCACGGACCACAATGTGTCAGCAACAGCAGCGAGACGCAACAAAGGCCCACAAATAGTATTTCAGCAACACGAGGGGCACGAGAGACGCAACCTACCAGGTAGCGAGATAAAGCCCGTCACGAGAGACCGTCAGGTCTGGGTGAACACGAGACCAGATTATACTGTGTGGCGAGGGATGGTTCCCTCATGACCCCGTGCCTAGTGTACGGGGATGGTGGCATGTACTTTTCTTCTCCCGACATACACATACACACGCGCTGCCTGACCCTCTCTGCGTCATCTCTGTGCCTTCCTCTTCCTCTGTGGTCATCCCAGAGATGTTTGTTTTTTGTAAATTCTCTGTTTCAAAAGGAAGAACTTTAGAAAACCATAGATTTAACGCATTGAGCTTTGAATATACGTACATATGTACATGACGTAAACATTATGTATTCACTTTACGTCACCGGATCATAAGAGCTCGGAAAACAGAATCAAACAAAACAAGTCGTGAGGAAAGTTAAGTCAATTTTAATTGCCAGCGAACAGCGAACATGCGACTTCTTCCCGTGACGACTCCACCTCCAGCGAACAAAAGCAGCTTAACACAATTTGCCCTACTGGTGATGGAGTTAGGGCGGTGTTTCTCGTCTCCCTCTGCCTCTGTCTGACCTCTCCGATCTTTCATGACTCCTAAGTATTTATTTATTTCTCTTGTCATCATACACTTGAGGCAGAGTTTACCTTCACGTCCTTGATGTGGCAGCTTTGTTGTGGTATGTGTTGAGCGGGTTATGCTATCATGTCTCTGGCGATCATCTCTCCTGCTCTCCCCATCACCCCTGCCCTTCCCTCCCCATCACCCCTACCCTTCTCTCGTCTTCCCCTCGTGATGACCAGATGTGATGTAAACCAAGATGGCGTGGTTGGCAGGGGATGACCCTCCCGGTGACAGCCAGACCATCACACCGGTCCACAGTACATACAAGCTGGCACCGAACCCTTGACACCAAGTCCAGCACACCACACACACACACACACACACACACGAACCGAACTATTTTGTTCTTGGCATAACTTTACCGTAATTTCGTGCCATTAGATATCATGGACACCAGTGGCCTATTGAGCACGACAGTACGACCCTTGAACACGACAGTACGACCCTCAGGTATGATGATATGACCTAAGAAAATCCTTAAGGGTCATGTCAAAGGCCAGGCCATTGTACGTAAGGGTCGTACCGACGTGTTCAAGGGTCGCACTGCCGTGCTGAAAGGGTCGTTTGCTTTCGGACTCAAAGGCTTTAGGTCGTACTGAAGCGCTGATTGGTGACTCAGTCGCTAAAGGAATCATCTTTGGTCGTAAACAAAGCAAACATTTACCCCAAAAATAGTGAATCAGTTTATCCTGAAAATGTACAAAATGCATTTAAAGAACCCACGCAAAGTTTACCCTAAACCCTTTCATTTCTACACCCACGAGCATGTAAATTACGAATGCGAAATAAATTGATACACTGCCTATTAGTAATCTAGAGAATACTGATAAAAAACACGGACATTAATAGTTTGAAATATCACAGTGCACGTGGAGGGTTTCTGTTCATTGTGATTGTTCAGTTGAACAGTGTCGTCCATACCGATGATTCAAGCACGGTGTTTTTTGTTCTCGCTTCTGTGAACAGCACCGATTGTGTCTTTGGGAAGACTAAAATTTATGTTCTCAAATTTAATGTTCTAAAATCACCTTGTTTCCGTAGTATTGATTGTTTGAGGACGAGGGAACGGCCCTTGATTACGACGGTACGACCCTTGATTACGAGGGAACGACCCATGATTACGACGGTACGCCCCTTGTGCACGACGGTGCTGCGTTTGGGTATGATAGACAGCATGGCCTTAAACAGTATTTGCACTTTAGGGTCAGGTCAAAGGTCAAGCCATCGTGCCCTAGTGTCGTGCTCGGGGAGTTACTTCAGACCTCATCCTAGGGTTAGCCTCTGATGGAAATGTGTTATACTATAAATGAATCTGATGTGGCATGTTATATCATCTGTTCACTGTAACCTCGGCAGCTACAGTCATAAATCTGTAGTAGGAATGTATAAAATACCTTCGTCTAGGAATATACAAAAGGCTTTTGTAACAAGGACACACAAAAGGCTCTTTTGTGTCCCTGATCACACCCTATATCTCCTGGCCATATGGTGTGGTCTTACCGCGATGCCTCTCTCTCTCTCTCTCTCTCTCTCTCTCTCTCTATATATATATATATATATATATATATATATATATATATATATATAAAGAGAGAGAGAGAGAGAGAGAGAGAGAGAGAGAGAGAGAGAGAGAGAGAGAGAGAGAGATTCGACAGACTGTTCTTGTTCAGTCAGCCAGGAACAAAGTCTTCTCTCTTACAGATATTTTTGGAGGAGACAGTCGGTAATGCTCTGGGATTTGCATGAGGCACGCCTCACAGCCCGTGTAGCCCCTTCACCCTCACCGCCTCCACAACCTTTCTGGAGCCTTACCGCCCTCAAACCCTCTGGAGCTTCACCGCCTTTCGAAACCCTGGAAGCCTCAACGATTGTCAAGTCCTCTTTAACCATACCGTCTCTGGAACCCTCTGAAGCCTTATCGCTTCTAGGACCTTCTGGAGCC
Source organism: Panulirus ornatus (assembly GCF_036320965.1). NCBI lineage: Eukaryota > Metazoa > Arthropoda > Malacostraca > Decapoda > Palinuridae > Panulirus > Panulirus ornatus. The sequence continues at coordinate 2,950,426 of NC_092242.1, forward strand.
TTCTTTGCTTCTGGAATTCTTCGGAACCTCACCCTTTCTAAACTTCAGATATTTTGTTACTTTTAAATACATATTGATGGTGATAGAAACGATTTCCAGTCTATTTAAACCAACAGAAGCACAGAGTATATAGATGCCGAAGCCATTGGTCCACCAAGAAAGTTGGTTGTGATGGTGGTACCTGGCAATTTTTCGTGACGTCATTGCGTTAATTTCTGTATCGATGTTTTCTTCGTGTGTTGTCAGTCCCTCTGGTCCCGCTGAATACACCGATGCCAGTGTCTCCTATATTGCTCAAAAAATCTTACCTGTTAAAGATACTCTTCTAAGTCATGGATGATCCATAGAATTTTATTCTTTTTATTGGGTTCAAGATGTATATACGTATATTCTGCTGGAGTTACACCAGATTTCGTAAGTGTCACAGGTGTTCGCAAGACATCAGAATTTCGTGCATTTATTTGTCTACAGAATACTACAGAACATCGCCGATACAGAACATCACTTTTAGGTTGAATTATCAGTTCATTCAGCATCCCCAGCCCTCCCCATGGATGTGGGAAGCAGCGCACGTCCCCAACATTATATTTCCCTCCTGTTATATCATTCCCAGTCCCATATTGGTTAGGTCTCACTGTCACCAGGTACGGGAGAATGGAACTAGCGTGTTACTGAGATGGGAAGACTGTAGTAGGAATGAATAAACTAGAAGGAATCATAATATTTCTTTTCGCTTCTGATGTTAGACATGATTAGAGAAAACCCAAAACATCTGGTGGTGATATTCTGCCGACTTGTTTACGTTCTGGTCGTAATAAGCTTTGTATCGTTGCTTGTGTCCCGGCTGGGGTCCCGCGCGAGCCCGCTTTCCCTTCATGACAGACGAAAGAGCGACCCTCTCAACGGCTGGCTGGTCCTTAATATGGTGGATGAGGCTTGACGCCCTATGGCTGGGGCTCCTACAAGAGTAACAGTTATTGTTCTGTTAAAAAGGAAATTGAAAAATGTTTTGTACAAAAATATTGTTTGACGTAAGAATAATTTCGGTAAATTTGTTTCAGCCAGTGAAAATTTATCCCGAGGAAGAAGCAAATCATTGTTTACATAATGATGGTGATGATGATGATGATGATGGTGATGATGATGATGATGATGGTGATGATGATGATGATGATGATGATGATGATGAAGTCTTGAATTTAAACTTCATTTGTGATAAACATAGTTACTGGAAACTTATAAGCCACTCAGAATTATAGTCAGATATGATACTTAAGGTTGGGGAGGAAATGGGGGAGGGAGGGAGGCGGTATTCAAGACTTGAACACAGGGAGAGTATGAGGCTGGGGAGGTGTAATCGCCCTTGAAATTAGGAGAAGGTCTCCCCTGGTCCTCACGTCTGGATTTACAACGAGCTTTCTCTGCTCTCTTGGCCTGAGTAATGACGGATTCTTCAGCGACTTTGCTGTAGACTACAGTAATACCAGCTGTATTCATATATGTTGTATTCATTGTATTTACTGACGTTTCTCTCGTGTTAGATACGTCATTATGTTCGTTTCCGTGACTGCTGTCGGTCCGTGGATGATCGCAGACCATCCGGTACAACAGACTGCCACGGCTGGGATGGTCCGGGCGATCGTTGCTGTGCCGTCTGCTGAAGCTGCTCCCTTCCCTCCCTTCCTTTCTCTCTCCCTGCCTCTACCCCTCCCTCTCTCCCGCTAGCTCTGAGAGTGTTATGATATCTAGGGAGAGTGACGCCGGGGCTGGTGGGGAGACTGTCTGGGGAGGAGTTTCTATCTGTGAGAGGGTCGCCAGTGGCCATCGGGACGATCTCTGGGTGGTGATGTACACAGCCTCCGGTGTAGGACCCCGATAGTACATGAGAGAGAGAGAGAGAGAGAGAGAGAGAGAGAGAGAGAGAGAGAGAGAGAGAGAGGGGGGGACTCTGGGGACCCTCTTCTGCCGTAGCCTGAGGTGGGCCACACGGGCCCTGGGCCCCGAGTTGCCACGGGGGGCCATGGCCTGAGGAGGGCCACGCAGACCTTGGCTTGAGGAGGGCCACGCAGACCTTGGCTTGAGGAGGGCCACGCAGACCTTGGCTTGAGGAGGGCCACGCGGGCCATGGCCTGGAGGTCTCATGGAGACCTTGGTCTTGTCGACCCTGCAACAGACCTGACTCTTGACAGAAACATTGTTTTTGCCTCAGATCTAAATTGTCTTTACCGTCTTAATGGTCTTCTTTCTTAAGGGTCAGATTGCAACATCCCGCTTGTATCCATGTTTCCCCGAAGACCCAGAGTGAAAAACTGACGATACGTCGTCTGTTGCCCAAGAACTTAAGTGGAATACCGACTCTATGGTCACCCTTTCCCTGGATGACATACAATTGTCTTCTCTCTGTGGAAGAAAACGAAATACCGTCACGTGAATATTGTCGTCATGTTCTCTGTCCTGCTTAGAGGTGAAATTCCTTTCTTCCATCTTCTGAACTGGTTACCGTATAGCATCTTCTTCCTCCTCAGAGGCAGGATTCTACATAGCATATGGACGAATACGTATACACGTCTGTTGGTTGGACGGTCATACATTTATGATAATAAAGGAGAAAATGATAGGAGGAGAAATTTTTATTAGTTTTTTAGTGTTCCACAGAGTTTAAAATCACAAGTTTTTTATTGAAAAATGTGATAAAGTTAAAGTGAAGGCGAAAGTTTAATTTCATTTTTCAAACTTTTTGTTCAAAAGAATTTACATATTCACAAGGACACTTAAGCTTTTCCTTAACTTGAACTTTTTAGATATAACGTATGTTATGCTATAGATATGATCCAGAGTGTTATAGATGTGGTGATATAATGCATTATATGCTATAGATACAACGGATTCTATACCATACATAGAATGTTGTATATACAATAAACCATGTGTTATAGACACAACACATGATATGCTAGAGGTATTATGCTACAGATACAACACATGCTAGAGGTATAATGCTACAGATACAACACATGATATGCTAGAGGTATTATGCTACAGATACAACACATGATATGCTAGAGGTATAATGCTACAGATACAACACATGATATGCTAGAGGTATTATGCTACAGATACAACACATGATATGCTAGAGGTATTATGCTACAGATACAACACATGATATGCTAGAGGTATAATGCTACAGATACAACACATGATATGCTAGAGGTATTATGCTACAGATACAACACATGATATGCTAGAGGTATAATGCTACAGATACAACACATGATATGCTAGAGGTATAATGCTACAGATACAACACATGATATGCTAGAGGTATAATGCTACAGATACAACACATGATATGCTAGAGGTATAATGCTACAGATACAACACATGATATGCTAGAGGTATAATGCTATAGATGTCATGAAGTTTAGATATCAAAAATGGCACAAAAAATCCCTGTGTAATTCAGCTGCTTCCGTTATTTGTCCTTCACGTCAAGATTTTTCAAACTATATTTTTTAGGCAATTCTGATGTGCACAACGTGGGTTGAACTGCGTCTTGGCTTGTTGGTGAGATGCGTTCCCTGAACACACACACACACACACACACCAGCTGGCCTTAAGCGCTTTTCAGGAGATCAGAAATATCGTATGATCTGGGCAAGACTAGCTACTAGCAACACTGCTTTCGACATTAGTGTTGTCAAGTGTTGTAAGAACACTACTCCACACTTGCAGTACTGTATTGTGTTGCCAGGCTGTTCTACCCACACTTCTTTGTTGTTCTTTGGCGTCAGCCACGTGGTTAAAGCATCTTAAGCAGGGCGCGAGAGACTATATTACCATTGACGAAAACAAGTGATGTTCGCCTCTAGTGACCGACCTCTGGCAACAAGATCGGGCAGATGCCAACTGTTATTTTTATTGTGAATTATTCCCTGCATAGATGTCGGGATGGGAAGGCGGACGGCAAGATGGCTGAGCCAGCGAGGCTCCTTGCCGGTGTTTCTATGCAAATGAGGGTGTTGGGAAAGAGTAGTCGTTTGTTAGTCGTTTGTTTTCGTTTATGAGTGTGTTTATTGACTCCCTCCAGAGCACATGCCTCGCTCAGTACCTGGCCAGGATGTTAGAGGGAAGGCGAGGTAAGTACTTGGCACAAATACCCATTCTTTATACTGACTCTTTCTGGCCATTTAACTTTATAACCTCTTGACCTCGTGACCTCTTGACCCTCGTGCACATACGTATTGATGACAGCGGAGAGGTGAACATCAATTCTAATGCCGTTCATAATATTGGGTCAGCGGCTGGAGGCCTCCTCTCGTACCCCTAGCCTCTCTCGAGGGTGCCACACTTGCTCACTACCTTCCCCTGCCGGAGCCTCCTACCTCTCATGGGTCACCAGGACGACAAACCCGAGACAGTGACCTTATCTGACCTGTGGTCAGGGTTGCAGGGCACCAGTGTGAGGTTCAGTAACTCGGTAATAGAATGCATAGGGTGATCCCTTAATTGCTTCTGCATGACTAGAAATTGATCAGCGAGAATATATATATATATATATATATATATATATATATATATATATATATATATATATATATATATATATATATAAGTATCCTTGTAAATAAACCCCCGTATCACACGCTTCCATTCCATTTAAAGGAAGATGAGGGATTTAACTTCCTTCACATTAGGAATTTCACCAGACCATTTCCAATCTCTTTTGCCAGAAGTTCACCCCCGCGAGTGATTCATTCTCGGGAGGAAAAAGTTAAGTGAAGCGGTTTCACAAGGGTTCAAAAAAAGATTCATTGGGTTTCCATCTGAGAAATATCGAGACCATCTATAAAATTGCTTGCAGGGTGAGTGGTCTAGGGAGAGCCAGGAACTGATGTTTGGAGAGAGCCAGGACTGATGTTTGGGGAGAGCCAGGACTGAGTCTGGGGTGAGCCAGGACTGAGTCTGGGGTGAGCCAGGACTGACGACTGGGGAGAGAGCCAGGACTGATGTCTTGGGAGAGTCAGGACTGAGGTCTGGGGAGAGCCAGGGCTGGCGGCTGGGCAGAGCCAGGAGTGATGGCTGGGCAGAGCCAGGAGTGATGGCTTGGGAGATCCAGGAGTGATGGCTCTGTCTGGGCTGCAGTTTTCGTCTGCCCACATCCCATTGTTTACATAATGATAATGCCAAAGGAATTTACGACAGTTGATTGGACACAGTCGCGGTTGACTGGACGAGTTTTGTGTGTGTTGCGCCTCCTTCCCTAAAGTTTGTTGGAACTATACACCTTCCTCCCACTCCACCACATACTGCCCTACTCCACCACATGCCTCCCACTCCATCATATACCTCCCACTCCACCACATACCACTACATTCTATTCCATAACCTTCCTATCCCAGTACATACCTCTCCACTCCACTACATACATCCCCACTCCACAAAACGCCTCCCATCCCCACCACACATCATACTGCATATCACTATTGCTCTACATTTCCCTCACACTTCACCAACACTCCCCCACGCCTTACCATAACTCCTTCGCCAACCACACACTCCTGCCACCACCAACACTAACCACCCTCACCACCAACACAACCACACCAACGCCACAACCACCACCCTACACCTCATTTTCCACGGTTGGATCATGAGGGCCATTTGCAACGTCATCCAGTGAATGATCGACATCTTTAATGACGTAATAACCTCACCAGATTTTCATCTTCTTAATGCAGTTCCTGTGGAACGAACCAGTGCGTTCCCCCGTCCCCCGTCCATAAAGGTGCCATCGACACCTCAAATGGCCAAGAAATAATCGACCCAATTTAGTAAATGTGGCAGCATTCCTTAATGAGGGTTTAATGTTTTTTCTTCAATGGTTTCTGAGATTACTCAGAGGTAGACGTTTACAGCGTTCACATGCGTCCATATTTTAGCCTCTCCCCCGCGCTATGTTGATGTACGTGCTACGTTGACTGCCTCGAACTGAGAATTTTTAGGACGTTCGGTTTTTTTTTTTCTTCCCCTGCCGTATTTTTTCCCCTGCAACAGTTCCTCGTGCGGTGAGGGCTGCTCTGCTGAGGGAAGACCTCTGGACCTCGAGTTCTCGTTCGTCGTAAACATCCTGTAGAATCTGGAGGCGAAGGAAAACGTGTTGCGAGCAGCGCAGGACATCCCCAACTTTAAACTTGGCTCTTTGGAAAGTTGCCTCCTGCATATTGGAATGCCTAAAACGCTCGTGTTTATTTTACAGTTTTTGTAATTCTCTCAACAAGATTTTCATTTTACGCTTGACAGTTCGCTGAGACTTGCCTCATGTCTTTCCACTGTTTTTTAGAATCTTTTTTTTTAGCTTGATCCATCATTGCTTCTTGAATGGAAATCTGTGTCGCATCTTGCAAGCACGAAAGCAAATAAACTAATTCTTCATTTTAAAGCCGAAGCATAAGAGTAAATAATGCTCCAATAATACTCCAGGCTTTAATGATAATTAAAACGTAACAATTATGAAATGAAAGTCTTTTAATATTTTACTCTTTTTTAGTTTTCTTCTGCACTGTCTCCAGACAGGGACCATTTCTGTTCATGTCGTATTAAGACTCAAGGAAAAATTCAAGAGGTTGTAAACACCTTCATGGTCACCGTACAGTGTGTTCTGACCCCATGATGGGTTCTGTACCGTCTGGTTACTGTGTCAAGTATACCAAGGAATTTCAAGATTGTGTTGGTATGATGATCATACCTGTGGTCTGTGTTCCTCTGACTGATGGGTTCATATGACTGTAGACCATAAGTGAAGCTCGTGGTCCTCCAAGACTCATAGTGCCCTAACCTGGAAGGACCCTGGGTCGTGGGCGTCCTGTGTTCAGTGCCCCGTCTGACGTGGTCTCTCGACCAAGATGACCCCATCCTCTCCTCGTCAATTCTTGACGTGGGTATCCTGAACCTCTCCTCATCACTTCTTGAAGGGGGTAGCCTGACCCTCTCATTATCAGTGTTTGAAGGGGTAGCCACTCCAGATCAGCACAACACGAACAGAACATCATACAGTTTTATAACTATCATCCACTTCCCCTCTACATCTTCCCGGTTCAACCCCTTCTTTTTCCCCTCCCAACCACCCAGTTGAAATGAGGGGGAGGGAAACAGGGAGTGGGGTGGGAGCTGGCGGTGCACCAGATATTTTGACTTAGAAAAATTGGCGATGTTTTCGACGCGAGAAATTGACCTCTGGTGAAGCTGGGGATAAGGATTAAAGTCCTCTTGCGAAGGAATTGCAATTTCCCTCGTAACATTAAGTGGTGAGGGAGTGTTAGCTGAAGATGTGATTAGTGGAGCGAGAGCTGTTGGTTGTCGGGGAGGGGAGGGAGCTGCTGGAGGCAACTTTTGCTGTTCAGAGACGGGGTTGTTGGTGAGAGCTGTTGGAGGTTAGGGACTGGGCTGTTGGAGGGAGTTGTTGACAGCACCTGCCGGGGACAGCTGCTGGGATCTGGTGGTGGAGGTGTTGCCCTCCTGCACGGGGCTGTTGAAGACAACCGTTAACTGTCCTAAAGCTGTTGGAGAAACCCTCACAGAGCCAAGCTATTCCTCGGTACCCCTACAGTGTCTTCGAACCCGCGTCCAGCAGTCAAGAACAGCGAAGTCCCAAGCCTCTCAGCCACTAGCAATTCATTCTTGTGTCCCGTATTGAAAAATATAGAGGCCAGATGAGTTAATCAGTGTCTTTCCTCCTCTTCAGCACGACGGTACGGCTCTTGAGCACGAAGGTACGACTCCTTGGTGTAATGATCAAGCCATCAGACCCAGGGGTCGTACCGTCGTGGCCAAAGGTCACCCTGTCGTGCTCAAGGGTCGTCCCGTCGTGGTTAAGAGTCGCCCCGTTGTGCTCAAGGGCGTCCTGTCATACTCAAGGGTCGTACCGTCGTGGACAAGGGTCGTACCGTTGTGGTCATGGGTTTGTCCATCAATTTCTCTTCCTCCCCCTTTACATTCACCCTTGTCTTGCTCCTATATTTAGCTCTCCCTTGATCTTCCTCCCTTCATATTTTTCAACCTTTATCCTCCTAACTTTACTCTCGTGTTTTTTTCTTCTCTCAAATTCGTCTCATATTATCTCGTTTCCTGTCTTTCTGTGTGTCTGTAATTAACTCATCGACTTCGCAATCTTTCACCCCAGAAAGGTCGATTGTTTATGACCTCTTCTGGCTTACCTCTGAAGTCACTGACTTGGCCCACGGTTCACTGACCTGTGACGCTGACCCGTCCCGTATGTGTGTGTGACCTATCCCGTGTTTCTCTGGCCCATGCCATAGATCCTTGACCCGTCCCATGTATCCCTGACTCGTCCTCATGTATCCCTGACCTGTTCCATGTATCCTTGACCCGCCTCATGATCTCTGACCTGATCTCACCTATTTCCGCCAGTGCTCTGTGTCAGGGTCATTGACCTGACCTGCGCCACTGCCCTGACGGCCAGAATTGACCGAGCAGAGTGCATCTCCCCCTCTGACCCTGCTGGGAGATAATCATTGCTCCCCCACCTCCATAATTAGAGAGATAATTACAGGTGTTTCTTGGTTCCCCCCAAGATAGACGCATGATTACCCTGGACAAGACGCAATCGTATGTGAATCTTGGGTAGTGAGGAAGGAAGGAAGGAAGGAAGGAGTCCTCTCTCGTTCTAACCTCTTGAACACGACGGTACGACCCTTGAGCACGACGGTACGACCCTTGAGCACGACGGTACGACCCTTGAGCACGACGGTACGACCCTTGAGCACGACGGTACGACCCTTGAGCATGACGATACGGCCCTTGAGCATGACGGTACGACCCTTGAGCACGACGATGTAATCCTTAAGCATGATAGTACTACCCTTGAGCACGCCAGGTTATCAAGGGTCGTACCATGGTCCTGGGTCACATAGTCGTTCTCAAGGGTCGTACCATCGTGATCTTGGGGATGCAATAACCATTTATAATCCTTTGTCTTATAATTCATTTTCTAATCGATGAGATGTCTGCAGGAGTATTATGCTGGACCAACTAATTAATTAGTTAATTCACTTAATGGCATAGTTGGTTATGAGGCTGTCTACATGATCGTAATGACTGAGGGCACACGTTGGCGATACTGTCAGGGTGGTTGAAGTTAGTAACGCTGGTTAGGTAATGAGATTGGAGACACTGCTGAGATAGTGTGGTTGGCAACACTGCCAGGGTGTTTTTTTTATTTTGTCGTGTGTAACACTACCAAGTTGGTGACGCTGGTTACACTGGCGGGGTGGTGTAGCTAGCTGGTAACACTGACGGGGTGGTGAGGGTGGTAAGACTGCCAGGGTGGTGTAGTCGGTAACTCTACAAGGGTGGCGTAGCTGGTAATATTGCCAGGGTTGTGTAGCCTGTAACTCTACCACTGTGATGGAGCTGGTAACACTGCCTGGGTGGTGGAGCTAGTAACACTGCCTGGGTGGTAGAGCTGGTAACACCTGCCTGGGTGGTGGAGCTAGTAACACTGCCTGGGTGGTAGAGCTGGTAACACTGCCTGGGTGGTGGAGCTGGTAACACCTGCCTGGGTGGTAGAGCTAGTAACACTGCCTGGGTGGTGGAGCTGGTAACACTGCCTGGGTGGTGGAGCTGGCAACATTGCTGAACTATTTCCACAGTGAACATGGTCGATAAAGATCGGATTCGACGCCTATTTTTGTGTGTGGCTCTTACGGGATACCACGGTTGGCAACACTGTTAAGAGGCTTACATATGGCAAAGCTGTGTGGTCGGTGGGGCCGTCAACCATGACTTGGTTGCGGCTGGCAACACTGCCTGGGTGGCGTAGCGGCACAGAGAGTGTTCCATTAATATAAATTTTTCGTGATGCTGGAATATATATTGAATTTATATACAGCGAGGTGATATATATATAGTGATTGAGCTGCTGACGAATACACAACTGGCCGTGTGGGTAGAGAGTTGATTAGACAGGTCGGTAATTAGTAGTGTAATCACTAGAACAGAGTTCCATTCATTGCAGTTTTATAGCCAGAAGGCCCCCCAAACCGAAGCTGTCATCCCCAGGTGGTATATAAAGTGACCTCCGGATACCCTGACCTTGTAGTTTGATGGGTTCACTCCGGATTGACGGAACGGTTGTGGGTGAGGTTGTCTGCCATGGTAGCGAAGTCCCACAGACATCGCTGAGCCGTCCCACCTGGTCTCGAACCGTCCCACCTGGTCTCGAACCGTCCCACCTGGTCTCGAACCGTCCCACCTGGTCCCGAACCGTCCCACCTGGTCTCGAACCGTCCCACCTGGTCCCGAACCGTCCCACCTGGTCTCGAACCGTCCCACTTGGTCTCGAACCGTCCCACCTGGTCCCGAACCGTCCCACCTGGTCTCGAACAGTCCCACCTGGTCCCGAACCGTCCCACTTGGTGTCGAACCGTCCCACTTGGTCCCGAAGCGTCCCACTTGGTCCCGAACCGTCCCACCTGGTCTCGAACAGTCCCACCTGGTCCCGAACCGTCCCACTTGGTCTCAAACGTCCCACTTGGTCCCGAAGCGTCCCACTTGGTCCCGAAGCGTCCCACTTGGTCCCGAACCGTCCCACTTGGTCCCGAAGCGTCCCACTTGGTCCCGAACCGTCCCACTTGGTCCCGAACCGTCCCACTTGGTCCCGAACCGTCCCACTTGGTCCCGAAGCAGTATGCTTTTAGTGAGGCCGTGAGGGTCGTATGGCAACTTGGGTCGCCTTCTTTAGGGATGATGATGATGATGATGGGAAAAGCCTGTAGATATTGACCCAGAGGAGTCTGACTGTAGTATACCTGTAGCTGTACTATACTTGTGTAGTATACCTGTAGCTGTAGTATACCTGTAGCTGCTGTAGCCGGGCTGGGGTACGTACCAGGAGGGCTTGTAAAAGTAATATTTATTCGTTACACGCTACAGGTGATGGGGAACGATAACAGGCCAGATAACAGAATGATAACAGGGTGATAACAGGTCCCCTCCGCAGGCATATTGGACCAGCTGGTGTCAAGAACGGTTGACGACACATTAGGCCGGATACCGTAAGACAAAGGACCAGTTAAGGCGCTGAAAAGGGAAAATTATGTCGCCTACGAATAATTGAAGAGAGAGAGAGAGAGAGAGAGAGAGAGAGAGAGAGAGAGAGAGAGAGAGAGAGAGAGATCCATTGCTCTCCAGCAGTTGGGGTCAGCCAGAGAGACTCTGTGGCCGGATGCAGCTGACTCCATCCACATCTCCGAGTCTCTTCCCTCACTCCTGCTCTGCTGTTGCGTCCGTGAAGCCGCTCCTCCTCCTCCTGTGAGGGTACTTCCTGCAGCCACAGTGAGATAGCGCTGTAGATTATCTCACTCATCCAAACACGTCTGCTCAGCCTAAACTAACCTGAGCTACGCTACCCAAACAACTCAGGGTGACCTGTTTTACTACAGAACGCGACCTATCATGACCTAGCCAAATGACTAGGGAAGTCGCCATGACCCTCCCGTGACCAGTTAGGGGGGTCAGGGTGCTAGGAGTGAGTGCGCTGGGAGGCGGAACGCTAGGGCCTTGGGTCGCAGGGGGTTTGGGGCGCCACGGATTGGGGTGCACTGGTAGGTGGGGCGCTGTTTGTTGAGGTCAGTAGGGAATGGGAGCGCTGGGGAGGCAGTGATCTAGATGGGTCGCTCAAAACGCCACATAAATCTTCTCCTGCTTCGTCAGCGGACCCGAGGACGCGCGCCCTCCCACGCCCCCTCCCACGCTGTCTGAAATGAAATGCTCAGTGGACACCTTCTGATCCAATAATAATAAAAACGATGATGATATTGATAATGATAATTGTAATGATAATAATGATAGTTCACTGTTCTTCTACAGTGTGTGTGTGTGTGTGTGTGTGTGTGTGTGTGTGTGTGTGTGTGTGTGTGCGCGTGTCTGGAGGCGGGACACGTGCCCAATCACTGGTGTTGTTGACCCAGCTCTTAAGGTCTGCATGTTTACTTGTGTGATAACGCCACTGTATCACACCGTCCACCCTGCCTCACCCTAACCTCCGTCTCACCCTGATCTACCCTGCCTCTCCCTGCATCACCCTGAAATGACCCGTCCTCACATGGAGTCCTGCTCGCTCTCGCGTTACTCCTTACTGGACAAAGCCGAGTCCAAAATAATCCGATTGACCACCTCACCCAGCCAGACCTTGAAACTCAGCCCACTTGGCCTTTTCCCTCAGTGTTGGTTCACTCTCGCTCTTCTTTGAATATTACTGTGATTTCTGGTCCCGAGGACTGGCTGCTTATGTGCCCCCTGCAAGAGCTAGACCATGCAATACTTGGTGAGGCTACTGCGTTACATGAATAGTGTTTGGTCGTTGGCAGCTAAGGGAGGGGCCGATGTGATGTCTGCTTCTTTCCCTACACCGCTGAACTTTGTAACTCCCACTTCTTACTTCTCCCTCTCTTTAACCCTCTCTTTATGTCACCGAAGAAAAAAAGAATGGCAGAATACCATTGTACGCCCTTCATCCACATCAGTCAACCTCTCATTGCACTGCCAAGTCATGATATTTTCATTTACAAGTAAATCCTCATTTACGATCAAGTTGCCTTCACTCTTCAGGAATGGCATTTATTTACTGTAAATGAAAGGCCATTAGCTCTTCCCCTAGAATCCCAAATGTATGTATAATGTGTCGGCGGAGTTGGAGGGGCGCTCTTGAATTCAGCGTAGTCCTTATCTCCATCGTGCTTGAAAGATAACGAAATGAAATTTGATTATAGTGAAGGATGTGAGAAAACTAACTCAGAGCCCCCTCTAGTTATGTTGAAAGATACATGACACCAGCCCTGGGGAATGGTGTCATACCGTACGTGACACCAGCCCTGGGGAATGGTGTCATACCGTACGTGACACCAGCCCTGGGGAATGGTGTCATACCGTACGTGACATCAGCCCTGGGGAATGGTGTCATACCGTACGTGACACCAGCCCTGGGGAATGGTGTCATACCGTACGTGACATCAGCCCTGGGGAATGGTGTCATACCGTACGTGACACCAGCCCTGGGGAATGGTGTCATACCAGACGTGACACCAGCCGTAAGCAAGGGGAAGGTACCCCGCGTCACTCCACCCATTACCCCGCACACTAAACCCTAACCCAACCTCATCAAAGCTTAAACCACCAACGCTGATTGGATTAAATTCTCGTTTACATGGAACGTGTTTGACAGATCTGAGCGGATTGTGGGGGAGGGGGGGGGGGCTATGCAAGAGTGATCAACTGAGTACTGTTACTGACCTGATACATCTGAGCTGACCTGATACATCTGAGCTGACCTGGTACATCTGAGCTGACCTGGTACATCTGAGCTGACCTGGTACATCTGAGCTGACCTGGTACATCTGAACTGACCTGATACACCTGAGCTGACCTGATCTCTCTAAGGCAACCTAACTTGTCCTGAATAGCTTCACTTAACCATGATCAACTTGTTGTGAACAACCGAGAACCCTAATGTATGATGTCCTCACCTGTTGCTAAATATTAGCCTTCAAGTGAGAGTCGAGGTTCAGGAATATATTAATCTCTGTCGGATATTTTCACATATATTCCAAAAAATATTAATAAGAGTATCGGTCGGGTATATGAAGATGGCCTCTGTGTCAACGCATTTATCTTGTTTATCAACAGTGAAGCTCTCATTTGGACGTGATGAGGATATAAATGTTCACAAACATCAAACGTTCCACAAGTTGTATCTGTGTTCTTGATATGTACCCCATCTGTACGGTGGATCCTGGTTAGCTAACTGTAAACTTGTGTTTTTCTCTTGTTACAGATTCCTGTTCGTTGGTGAGGATGGGAGTTGGTGACGGTCCTCGAGCTGGGGGCCTGACGAGGGTCGTGTGCGTCTCCCGGGTCCACCACTGGGGAGACAGGGGCTAGACAGGGACCTGCTTCACCAGCCAGACGGAACTTTGCTGACTTCCTGGTGACCGTCTAACATGACCGTGGCTCCGTCCATCATGGATGAAAGGATTCTGAAGTATTCTTAAAAAAGAAAGAAAAAAAAGATGTCTAAACATTTTGACTTTAGTGGACAGTTGTTTAAAAGACTGTGGATGAGAAATGCTTAAGTAACATGATTATGAATATTGTTACAAACACGATTTTCTTCAAAGTTTATTGACACGAAGTAACGTAGGCCACAGAGGATAGGAAGTCCGCTATAGTGACACGTTCGACGGGAGGACAACACAACATGGGTGATCTCAGAGTGGAGAGCGGGAGTCGGTTCCTGAATGGTAGTGAGGGCCTGGGGAAGGACGGAGGCGGCTGCTGCGACGCCCACGAAACGGACAGTGGCATCCACAGCGGCGACGATGTGGTCGACAGGGTGAGCGGAGGCGAGGCCAGAGACCTGGGACATCCCGCTATAGACGACAGACAAGAAGAAGGAGACGTAGCTGAGTTCGGAGACCTGGGACATCCTGCCGGAGAGGTGCGAGAAACATGGCGGGACGTGGCCGAGTTCAGAGACCTGGGACACGCGCATGAAGACGGCCAGGAGGGAGGGACGGGACGTGGCCGACTTTCTGAGGAGACAGGAGACGATGATGGATGTCCTCGACGTGAAGGAAGTGGAAAACAAATTTGGAAAAGAGAAAGATAAGAGTTGGGAAGGTCTGCCTTCCTCCTTCAGAGGAGTAGACGACTTAGAAGTAATCAACTTGGACGAAAATGATTGGAGAGATAAGGAAGAATGGGTGAAGTTAGATAAGAATTACAGCAGAGAAAGGAGAATGGCTCCCACCTCTGGCCACGGGAAACCTGAGGAGAAAAAGTTAGAGGACCATTGGAATGACAAGATAAAGTCGAACGGCGAGATAAGACTGCAGGATGCGTCTTTACCAAAAGATAAGGAGGCTGAGTCTACTGACGTCTCTTTAGCCTCCTCTGAGAAGTCTGCCAAGACAGAGGAGAGTGTATGTACCGTGAGTGATGAGATAAGGAGACCGGATACGGAGGATGAAAAGGAGGAAATAGTTTCTGAGAGTAACACTAAAGCCAGAGACACGAGTCGGAACGCAGACGTGGTGGAGGTAAGTCTTGACTCGCCGACGGAAAAGGACAGACGCCTCACAACGACACAAAATTCCGGCACAAATCCAGAAATAAAAGTTCCTGACGACACAAGCGTCTCTGACGCGACTGAGACGTCCGACGCGCATTCCCGCTGCTCCAGCGAAGAATCGACGTCCCTGAGAGGCTCCTCACCGACGAAGAAGTTCGTCTCGAAATCCCTGAGTGACGGCAGCATATTGCCAGACCCAGCGCGGGTTCGGTTCCTCCAGCGAATAGAAGTGCGCGGGCCTCGCCGAGGGGTTCCCTGCAGTCTAGACATCCAGGAAGAGCTTCCAGAAGACATGGAGGACGCCGGCGAAAAGGAAAATAGGGAATCGAGGTCACGCCTGAAGCTGGAGAAGCTCCATACTCGGTCCCCTATGGACACCCTGACGGTCCCTGGGGAGCGGCGGGTCAGCAGGAGTGTGGAACCTCCCCGCCGGGGCCTCCGCCGGGGGTCGATGGTGGTGGGGCGGGACGACGTCTCCCTCTCCTCCCCCTCCAGTCCGGAAGACGAGGAGGAGCGGAGGAACTCCCAGACGCCCAGTGATATCTCCTCTGTGAGAGAGGTAAGCAAACCTGAACATATTATTACTGTTAAGGGCACAGGGTCAGTGTGAACTGTCACGTGTGAACCAGTATTACTGTGAGATATGTAACTATTAATTTCACATGCATAAAGACACTTCGTTACATAAATAATACGCTGAGGTATCCTGGATGAACTATGGGAACACTGACGCAAACGAGCCACTTGGGTGCTGTGGTTCGTGCCGATACCACAGTAACATTACAACACCCTAACACAACATAGGCAACAACAAAATACATACATCACGAGACTAGAGCATTGATTCGTTCAAAACAGAATGTCTGCATCCTCACAGAAATCCAGCGCCACCCGCTAAACCCCTGACAGACACGAGTCCACCTTGTAACCTCATATTACCCTCAACAAAACACACCAGTCATGCTAGATGTCACGTACGGCACACACGACGCTCACTTCCCACACCACAAACGTTAACGCTGGGGCCATAAACAAACCAAACACCGCCACAACACTCACTGGCACCAGTTTCGGACAAGGGAAAGAATCCCTCAGTATTCTCAGACAAACAATTCATCCATCCCAACCTAAACTAATCTTTACCCGCCTGTCACCAACTCTTTTAAAACCATACAACAAAACTACAAACCACATACAACAGAGCCCCTACGCGTATCACTGATTACTTAACAACCACAACCAGTTGACACTTGCACAACGAAACAAAAATATTTTCACAACGAACCACCTCGATATGCTTGGCATCCAGTTCTCTACATCACTAACAATCTCCCACCCAAGCCATTTCATAGCCATCCACCAGTCTCCAAGTGAACATTATAACTCACCCTTGCATCACATTTCACCAGACGATAACCAATGGAAACTACGCTCCCCAGACTTGCACGAGTCACACTTTCTTAAATATCCTCTGGACACCACACGCTCTTAAACATTATGAATACGATCAAACATATCGCAAGAGATATTTATGGTTAATTCTGGCTGATATATATATATATATATATATATATATATATATATATATATATATATATATATATATATATAAGTGTATAAGTGCAGGAAACTTGACAGGGATTCTGCAGCTTCAAGACTGCCATTCACTTAGAAACAGAGAAAGGAATGATTCCTTTTGGAGAAAAAGCGCCTCAATGAAATTGTACTTCTTGTCCACTAATGGTTACATATCTCACCTAACGTGACTGTTCACTCTCCGTGTAATAGCACGCAGGAGGGGCTTTAAGAGGTAGGGTCCCAAAATGTAAAATCATTTCCCAAAAAATCACAAACTCACATACTAAGCACAGAAGCACAACGAAACAAACCTTCGTTTTGTGAGGTCCGGAGTAATGACCAAGATTTCTGAGAACGACATCACCGTTGCCTGGAGGCCTGACTGCTGTGTCTCGCTCCGAGGCAAACGATGGTTCCACCATCCATCTTCTTCTCGACCTGGAACTGGAAACCTCAACACGACCCGTCCTGGTTGTCAAGAGGTTTCATTAGGTCATGAACAAGACACTAAGGAGAATATTCAGGAAACCTTCGAATCGCCTTTTGACAAGGATACGAACCCTGTTGGCACATCCACTCTCAGAGGAAGGAGTGATGGCGACCCTGGGAGATTATAGACGACTTCGACTCCCAGTCTGGCTGGCGCTCTTGTTCCCTCGACACAGTCCGGAGCACAGGTGGTGCTGAGGGGGAGCCTTCGAGACCCCGTGTTGGATACAGGTGCGTCCAGACTGCTCGGCCCTCTGTGGCTCTCCAGAAGAAGACGAGAGAGAAACCATTTTCCAGAGGTGTATGGAACGATCATAGGGTCATGCAGGCCTGACCACTGACAGCCATAGAATGATGTAATTGTTTTGCCTTACTTCCTCTTCACACACCTGGCACTCCAAGCCTGCCTCACATACCATCTCTGCTCTACAACTGATGCCACAGTCTGGCTAGAATCAGTATCAAGCTCTTGAACATGTATCCCAGAACCTCTCCTGCTGCTGGTCCTGCGTGTATTTCTGGTCCCCATCGAGACCTGAGTCAACCCAGGGCTAGGGCTGTCCCTGCTCTCTCTCTCTCTCTCTCTCTCTCTCTCTCTCTCTCTCTCTCTCTCTCTCTCTCTCCCTGAATCAACCCATGACCAGGGCTGTCCAAGGTCCCTCTCGAGAGCCCTGAGTCAACACAGGTCCAGGGCTGCTGTCATACATGATCCGGGAACATGATAAGATATTGATCATCCTCCCTCGCTCACTTGTTCTAGCCCCGGGGCTGGAACTTTATAGCCAGGCAGCTGGCTGCCTGACTGGCTCTCACACTGATGACCTGGACAGCTGGTGATGGTCGTTCACCATGGCTCAGCTGTCGAGGTCTTGGGACGACACCATTGCCCCGACTTAGACGACTGTTGTCGTCCAGATGGAGCAGGACTGTTGTCGTCCACCTGGATAACTGGTGATAGTCAGATGGCGCTAGCAATATCGGAGAACCAGCTGTGAGAGTACATGAACTGCAGTTCCCAGCTGGTGCCAGTGAGATACGGAGGGGGGAAGGCACGGAGCCAATGGTGTAGTGTCTGGACCCAGCCAGCCACCCAGCCACCCAGCCGCCCAGCTAGCAAGCCACCCAGCCACCCAGCCACCCAGCCACCCAGCCACCGAGCCTGTTAACCAACATACACCACCTGGGCCCTTTGGCGCCGTGTCAACCACCTGTTGTCGCCAGGAAATGTGTGGGAGGGATCGTCTTGGAAACGGAGGTAGATAGAGTGAGGAAGAGAGAAGCAAGCAGAAAATTAGAGAGAGAAAGAGGAAAAGAGAGAGTATAGAAAAAAATGGAGGAAGAAGAAGGAAACAAAGAAGAAGAAAGAGTTGGAAGAAAGTAAGGGCGGTTGATAGATGGAGGAGGCAATAGAGAGGGTAGAAGAGAGTAAGAGAGAGAAAGGGAAAGAAATAAAGGGAAAGAAAAGAGAGAGAGAGAGAGAGAGAGAGAGAGAGAGAGAGAGAGAGAGAGAGAGAGAGAGAGAGAGAGAGAGAAGACCAGGAGGCCAGAGGGAAGAGCCTTTGATAGCGTAAGCTGGAATTACTGACCAGGTCGGTCGTGTGTCTCTGCCTCGTCTGGGAACCTTACTTTAAGACACTGTATATCTCTCCCATGTCTGAGGTCCTCACATTAAGGCACTTTGTATCTCTGCCACGTCCGAGGCCCTCACAATTATTAGGGGACTCTCAGCTAAATACAGCAGTCGGGAACTTTTGTCAAAGAAAATTATATTTATAGATGAATAGATAGATAGATAGATAGACAGATGGATAGATAAATAGATATAGAGATGGGGTTTTGTATGTGTTAATTCATCCGTGCTGTGAGCTTCCGATGTGTTTATTCTGTGCTCATAGCATTCTAAAATATATGTATATATATTTTTTCATGAACAAAAATTTCGATAAAGATTCACGAGGTAATTATTCAGGGAAGAGGAAACAGCGACCGAGGGAATGAAAACTACAGGACTGTGAAAACAGAGGCAGGGAAAGAGATTGTTTGGAATGTACACAGACGTCTATGACTGGTGCATTTCCTCTGTGCGACCCTTATTGACCCTCCAGCGAACATTGCCATCGCTGGAAACTCTCCCTCCGCCCGGGGCCCCACCTAAACCATGCTAGGAATATAATATATTTGTATATATATATATATATAATATATATATATATATATATATATATATATATATATATATATATATATTTATATATGTGTGTGTGTGTGTGTGTGTGTGTTGAATCTTCCACCACGGACGCCTGCCCCCACGGACGTCCACTGTGTTCATTTGGAAGACAGTTCGGTAGATTTAATACGGCATCTCTTTATTTTTTCGAAGTTTTGTGACCCGGATCTAAATGTTTTGTGTCCTGGACCTAAATCTGTGCAGTGTTCTGACATTCACATATGATTTACATGCTAAATAGGAAAGCTCCGCCATAAACGATTGGGTAGAGCGACAGATACGTGCAGACGAATTGCTCAAACGAGCTGCATGCGTCGTGCAAGAGGGGGTCATCGGGCACTGACGTGGGTATTAACAACCCCCAGAATCGTGTAAAGCTATTGTGATTACTTGTTGACTGTGTAGGGAAGACCTTTATAGGCGTCCATGAAGGTCGTTGTGAGCAGTATCAGCGGCAGGGTGAGGGGGTCGAAGCCTTGTGCATCTCATTACTGTGATGGGTCTGGTCCCGCCCACCGGTAGGGGAGAGGACGCATAGACTTCAGTCGGGAGGGCAGAGGAAGCGGTGAGGTGAGGGGGTGAGGGGATGTCCTCCAGACGTTGTTGCAGTTGTGACCAGGGCCCGATAGAGATGTGGAGTCACCAGAGCCACTTAGAGGTTTGACCAGAACCAATCAAAGGTGTGGTCAGAACCTGTAAGATCTACGGGGTCACCAGAGCCTCCAGGAAGCTATAAGGTTAAAAAGAAAATTACTGCGGTAAATCATGTCCTCACACATCTGTGGTGTGAGGACGCGAAAAACATAACCACGAGACGAAAACATGAAGGACGAAACAACTATGAGTTCGCATGCCAATCTCATCCTCGAGCAGTTAGAGGTTAACTACTATCTCACACGAGTATACAGAAGGTCACATCACAAGGTAACGACTCCCGTACACCAGACTTTCCTGTAGTCAAGTGCGAACTTTTCTGAAGAAAACGAGAAACTTTTCAGACAATAAGAACATTTTCCTGGAACGTCCTAAATGAGTTAATAATCTCGCCCCACCGCCCGAGTTCTGCTTCTTATAACGAGCAAAAAACTTTTTTAGAATCAAAAACTCATGAAGTTAAATGAGTATTTTTCAAACTTACTGGAATCAGTCAACCAACCAATTAATTACGGTAGACCACAGGAAAACTTACAGACTCAAATTATAGTTTTCAAACAAAGACTTCTGTAAACTACGCCGGAAACAGATGATATACCTCCGTCTTGCAGAGAAATTCCATGCTAGATTAAGATACATATGACCCAGCACTCACACACACACACACACACACACACACACACACACACACACACACACACACACACATCCCCAGACTGGGATACCCTAACGATGGGTCCCTCGTACAGAACTAATCCCAAGTTTATAACCGTACAAAATGGACAGTAAACTGCCTAACTACCCCTGGTGCTTTGAATTACTCTTCTTAGGAGAGGCAACTTTCTTTCTTTCAGTCTTCATGTGTGAGTCTGAAAACAGAGGATATATATATATATATATATATATATATATATATATATATATATATATATATATATATGCAAGCGAGCCAACTGCCCAGTCCGGGACTCGAACACGCGCTTGCTTAATCCATAGCCTGCGAGGCTGACCACTGCACCACTGAGGTCCGCTAACGCACGTCATCTGTGTTCAACGTTATTCAGCTGTTCTCCACACTGATTGTTCTTGAATCATTGTTCATTAGAGTTATAATACCTGCTTCGAATTTTGGATCAACTGAGCTCAAACGGCTGGTAGATGAGGTGCCATTCCCCAAGGATAGCGCGATAACTTTCTCCCCAGTCGGGCAAGATAACACCATTTTCCTTTGAACCCACTATGATAACACAGTCACCTTCTTTCCAGTTTTGTCAAGATAGCACAATCCCCTCCCCAGTACCTCAAGATAGCACAATCCCCTCCCCAGTACCTCAAGATAGCGCAGTCATTATTTCCACTACGCCCTGAGTTCGATGTCGATGCGCCGGGGGCGGTAGGAGGCTTTCTGGACACCGTCATCCTTTTTCTGGATGACATCCACGCGTGGGTCTGTGTGGGGCAGGGTTTATATATTGAGCTGCAGCTCCGGAAGTCTTGTGAAAGTTTGGTCCAGTAATACGAGGAGGATATTATGTTATTGCTGGTCACCAGTAATGAGAAATAAGGCTCGTAAGTCACCAGGGAGTTAGCTGGAATGGGATTTTCTTTTCTGGCTAATGGTAAAGGGTAATAAAGTCTCTCTCTCTCTCTCTCTCTCTCTCTCTCTCTCTCTCTCTCTCTCTCTCTCTCTCTCTCTCTCTCTCTCTCTCTCTCTCTCTCTCTCTCTCTCTAATACGAGACGAATAAGGACACGAATTTCCAAAAATGTAATCACGAATCAAAGGCCTTAATGACCCCCATGCAGTATGTCAACCTTAGATTCGTATTCAGCATGAGAAATATTCCTTATATCGAGGTTGTCCAGCAAATCTATAATACGCTACGACAAAATACCCAGAGTTGCAGTGTTACCTGCATGTCCCAGAAACGTGTATTGTGGGAAGTTCATGCTTACAGCCTTGGTCAAGTGGAACAACCCACTGCACACACATAGCTGTCCCACACGATTCACAGACTCCACGGGAAAAACAAAAGAAGGGAAAAAGAATGTGATTTGAGACGTTTCTGTATTACTCTATAGGGGAGGTAAGGCCACTGAAAAGACTCCAGATGTTTCCCCGTTGTGGGATTACTTGGCTATATATTCAGGCGGTGTTCATGAAATCTGACGCAGAGATATCTTAACACATACCCCATATCTATTGCCCATGATGAACGTGTGACGTGAGCCTTTCTAACCTTCTTTAGAAAGGAAAGGTTACCAGATATAGCGAGTTATTACCACTCATTCATTATGCTCTTTAACTGCAAATTCATCTCAATGATCTTGATGAATCTGGTAAAAATGTTAGCCTTTATTGTTGATAACATTTGGTATGTATAGTTTTCATATTTTTATGTCATATCAATAGATTGAATACCCATATATATAAGTAACGTATGTGTTGTGTTCTCTGCCACACTAACCGCTCCTCCGTCTCCCAGGGCCAGAAGCTGGGTGCCGGCCTCAGCATGCAGACCCTCAGTCCGCCAGTCGCCCTTCACTGTGGCGGCTCCGACCATCGAGGTAAGTCCAAACGCCTCTCTCTCTCTCTCTCTCTCTCTCTCTCTCTCTCTCTCTCTCTCTCTCTCTCTCTCTCTCTCTCTGACCATGACTCTTCCTTGCCACCCTCCCCTACACCACCTTCCTCAGAATCCCTCTCTCTGTTCAGTCATGGCCACATCACCACCAGTCAGACGTGTTTAGAATCATATTTTGTAATTTTGTTTTTTGCCCACACGACTGGCACTCAGTGGTGAGCTGTACTACCGGGTGTACAATATTTACGTGTAACCTTATCATGAAAGATCTGAACTGATGATCGAAAGGGAAGCTAAAAAAGGAAGAGACGCAACACAGTATAAACAAGATATGTAAAGAACAAAATGTTGTTGAAGGAAAAGAACACAGACTGTGAACTCCGACGCGAACGAGAGACGAAACATATGACCCCAACATATAACAAATACATGACAGAATGATAATATACGAGGAACGAAGGAGAAACAAATAACATACGGCCATATATCACACGAGTACAGTAAGTTTAATGGATTACAACCAATACATTATACCTCAGGTGTATACGTCATTATCATCATACGGGAACTTCAGAATACCTGAGGTCCACATGCGTTGCTGAATGTGTGTGTTGTAGTGAGGGAATGACATACAAGCATTATGTTGGTACACACATACGCTCTCTCTCTCTCTCTCTCTCTCTCTCTCTCTCTCTCTCTCTCTCTCTCTCTCTCTCTCTCTCTCTCTCTCTCTCTCTCTCTCTCTCTCTCTCTCTCTCTCATGGAAACACATACACGCACATAAGCACACAAACACAAGCACAGAAACAAAGGATTTCGAAATCTCAACGAAGGAAATGTCCCCCACCGTTGCCATTAAAACGCATTAGTTGTAAACACGATACATCGTATACACCATACGTAGCCATCCTATACACCATACGTAGCCATCCTATACACTATACGTAGCCATCGTATACACCATACGTAGCCATCGTATACACCATACGTAGCCATCGTATACACCATACGTAGCCATCGTATACACCATACGTAGCCATCGTATACACCATACGTAGCCATCCTATACACCATACGTAGCCATCCTATACACTATACGTAGCCATCCTATACACCATACGTAGCCATCGTATGCACTATACGTAGCCATCGTATGCATCATGTATAGCCATGGCTACCAATGCCAGCACAAACAGAACCATTTACATAACCATTTGCAACACTGCCTGCTCCTGCCCCCTCGCCTCGGGGGTAAACAATCATTTACAGTTTATGTAAACGATGCAAGTGTTTGAATTGCCGTGTGTGTGTGTGTGTGTGTGTGTGTGTGTGTGTGTGTGTGTGTGTAAGACCCATTTGTAACGCATGTGTTTGAGGTTGTGTACGTCCCCCAGACATTTAAGCTCCTCCAGACAGACATACCTGAGTTTCCCCCAGCCACACCTGGGCTGCTCCCAGACAAACACGCCTAAGCCTTCCCCAGACACCCCTGAGCCATCCCCCAGACACACACCCCAGAGCCATCCCCCAGACACACACCCCTGAGCCATCCCCTGACAATACAATCCACTTCAGGAATCCACCTCCTCTATTGTGTTCAAGAATACAGTAGATTAATAAAACATATCATTACAGTAATACAGTTAATACCACTGGATAAATACAACAGAAATGATGAACTCCCTTAATCAAAATGGCAGCAACATGAGATTTCAAACACATTTTTCATGTGAACTCTGTGAGGGGCATCACCCAGCCACCCGAGCGTCAGGTAAGTAACCTCTTTCACCAAACATAGACTCTGTACGTAACATTTCGTTCTAACAGATTAACTCGTATCTAAAGGATATCTCATAAAACTTAGACCACATTTATCACAGATAACATCAACGTGTATTTCGTAAATTTCTCTGACCGGACCAGTTATCAGATAAATATCTGAAACAATTTCATGTTCAACCAAACTTTTTTTCTTTTTTTGAGAATGATTTGCGAACCATTTGATATATTTGGTGTGGTCTTGTAACCTGGAGGTCTGCAGGTCCGTCCAATACCCAGGTTAAGGTTATTGCCTTCTGTCTACCTGGACGTGGACGTCGCTCCCAATATATGTCTCTGTCTGGCTAAAGCTGTCTAGCTTTCCTTACACGGGTACCTCCTCCCCAGTACATGTGTACGGGTACCTCCCCACTGTTTATGTGCGGGTACCTCCTCACTGCGTATGTACGGGTACCTCCTCACTGCGTATGTACGGGTACCTCCCCACTGCGTATGTACGGGTACCTCCCCACTGCGTATGTACGGGTACCTCCCCACTGCGTATGTACTGGTACCTCCCCACTGCGTATGTACGGGTACCTCCCCACTGCGTATGTACGGGTACCTCCCCACTGCGTATGTACGGGTACCTCCCCGCTGCGTATGTACGGGTACCTCCCCACTGCTTGTGTACGGGTACCTCCCCACTGCGTATGTACGGGTACCTTCCCACTGCGTATGTACGGGTACGTACCCAGTACGTGTGTATGCCCACTGATGATTCAACCATTAAGACTTGTATTTTCTGTATTCATTTCGCATGATCATCAAAAATATGTATAGTGAGGAGCCCATGTAGTGAACCTGGTGACGTGGTACATTGTGTCTTCTCCCATGCTAGAGTGATATAGGTCTCTTCCCTTTAAATGAATTATATTCTTTATAATAAAGGTTCATAAGGTTCAGAACACAGGAATGGGGGTTTACTTGATAATATCATTACTCAAGAGATGATCTGTTCCGATGATTCTCTCACACTGACACTTTCGACCATAATCAGGCAGAGGAGGAGGAGGTAATATTCCGGAACCAGGAATTATATACTCTGGTTTAAAGAGATGGAACCATAAACCACGGCCTCTGATATGCCTTCCAACACCCCAGGTAGAGATCCTAAACCAGTGGTGTTATAGAACACATTGTATGAGACGCTGCTAACGTATGGAGATCTGTACTTAGATATTCCTGAATATCTTGACGAAGCAGACGAAAGAGAAAATGACGATATCAGGCCATCTTGCCTGATACAGTTTCCTACATATACATGTCTTTTTTAGATCATTTCCTCAAGGGATCTGGAATGACACTCATTCATTCCTCTCCGACACACGATCAAGTACGTCATGATCGTCCAGAGAACATGTGTACACTGGCCATCCACGTTCAGCACAGTACAGCAGGACCCCAGCTGGTCAGAACGGACATACTGAGTCACCTTCGCCATGGAACAAAGGCAAGCCTGTGATCCGTCGCATTCGTGATGACCAGACACATCCAGGCAGGATGCGCACACCTCCAGGATATTTGACAATATCGAGGCTAAATTCACAGGGATGTGGCCCCTGGAACGGTAGGAGTTCACAGTGACTTCTTCACTGAGAGATGCAGGACGCTTAGGCCGAAGGACGTCACCAACAGCTTGTAAAAGACGGACAACTGAGCACAAGTGCTCAAGGTGGATGGTGCTCACCCCGGGAGCCAGTAATGTATGAGGAGTGTTTAGCATTGATGCCGTGGAGACCTGAGGGGGCAGACGCTCGGCCTGACCCCTGACCTCAGGATTCTTGTACCATCTGTCCTCTTAGAATTGACCCAAAAAAATGTCCATTTCGTTTCATGCAAGAAAATCTCGTTGTATGACGTGTTGCTTCGTCTGAAGCTTTCGTACGAGGAGTGCTGAACTGTGGAGGGCGACTAGAGTTACCTACCTTTAATACAGCAGGATTCAGTCGTTGTGAGGGGTGGTGTATTTCAGAATATATCTGTGAATTCTTCACTTCGAAGATTTCTACCTCGACGTAAATGTAACGCAGCGAGACCTCCACCTCCTCTTCCTCCTCAGGTTTACATGATTCCTGGAGATGGTGACCGATGGGAGAAGGTCGTGTGGGCTCATTAAAACCCGTATTCAATCTATTTCATGACCCAGGGATTTGATAGGTCCTTCGCCAGCGGCATCAGTAAGAGGAAACGATGGTCGTTACCCACAGGTTTTGCTCCCGGGGGAAAAAAGAATGGTCGAGGTTTACATTGATGGTATATGGATGTTGGAAAATGAAATTTGTTGTGTCAAAAGAATCTCGTTGAGTTCACGACCTGATGCAGCACTCTCGGGTTTGCCAGGTAAATGACTCGTCCCCATCACTGTGATTCGCCCACGGGGAAATTCCGTTTCTCGTCAGGTCGTCCTCAGGTAATGTATCCTTCGTCCTCCTCACAGACGAAGACCTGAAGTCTGTTGTTTATCGAAGCCAGACACTACTTCTGGAGTCTTCACGTGGGAGAACTACCCTACCGGGAGACGATTTAAGTTTGTTATCATCTCATAAGCTTAGCAAAGATTAAAGTTGGACGATGGAAGGAAAGCAGGAGGTAATGGATGAATGCAAGAAGGTTGGGGAGAGTAGATGAATGAAAGAAGGTTAGGGAGAGTAGATGAATGAAGGAAGGTTAATGGAGGAGTGGATGAATGCGATGCATTCAATTTCATCCCACAAACAGAAGTACCGAATAATCTTAACCCCAAAAAGAATTCCACTTCGTCGTTTCCTATCACCATTTTCTGTCGAGTTAATGGAATACGTGGAGACAGTGAAGTCGTTGTCACTTGTTATCGTCCGTTATTGGTTGCTGCCTCGTTATTGGGAACAGATAATAGTCATGACCTGGTCTACGACGCGGGTGGATGCGGTCGAGGTGAACCTCAGGGAAGATTGGCCTCTGCGTTCTATTCTCGTCGAGTCTCACTGATTGAACAGTCTTGTAGACGGACTGTTGTGTAGACAGAGGTAAAGCATTAGCCTCCGGGACCTTGTAGGGCTCCTGGGCTCCTGGTAGGGTCGTGACGCTGATTCTATCTTCTTGTTGTTAATATTTTTTCTCATGCATTTCTTTCTTCACTGGAAGTACTTTCCATGACGGCAATGTCTGTGTAGTGAGGTGGTATAAAGGGTTGGGTAACGTGGTGCTTAGGTCGTACAGAAAGGGTTGTGTTAATGACAGACATACGGCCTCCAGATGAATGGCGTTACAGACGCAGACACAGACAGCCATTGTCACAGACGTGCAGACAACCTCCAGGCCAACGAGGTAGCACAACCTCAGGTTTGTATGAGCAAACGTTAACTGGTCTGTCGTGATCAAGTGTCTGGTGATGGCTGGTGCTGGGGCTGAGAGAGAGAGAGAGAGAGAGAGAGAGAGAGAGAGAGAGAGAGAGAGAGAGAGAGAGAGAGAGAGAGAGAGAGAGAGAGAGAGAACTTACGATAACATTACATTATGTCTCTCTCCTTAGCTTAGGTATGTCTGCAGATCCGCGGGCTGGCCTGGCTGCCACAAGGACATTGACCACCATCCACCCTGTTCAAAACACTATGAACTTTAAGCTCAGGCAACTCTACACTGTCTTTGTCCCACTCTGGAAACATTGGCTCTCCCACAATAGGAACAGCTGCACCATTAAGCCAAACTTTTACCAAAGTTTTCACTAAGAAACACGAGCACATCTGATATTTGAACCAAGGAGAGGAAAGGAATAAGAGCCGTCCCCTTCCTGTGGGAGTTGTTGGAGAGTTTGTGAACAGTATGGAACTGTGAGCCAGATGAGGTCCTCGAGGGGTAGGGTGTTTGGTGGCACAGACTGGGAGAAACTTGTCCATAAGTTTGGCCATTGTTGAGTGAGGTGGAGGCGTGGCCTGGCTGTAGTAATATGATAGTGAATAGTTTCCGTTTGTTGTAGGGACAGCGTAACGTACTCAGCATCCAGTGGATTGAAATTATCGAATGAGTTACTTTCATTATTGATGGCGTTGTTGATCAAATCCAGAGAATACTGACTGATTTGTGGAAACTTTCCTACAGTGAACGTGTTTTCTTGTGGTTTCTTCTGTAGTACATTGTGGGATCCTTAGCCTGATAGTCCGTATACATGATTCATGCATTTTAAAGTAATTCTGATAGATTTTTATTACATATTTTGTGGCTGAGTTCGCGTTTTCAGTTCGCATTCTGCAACGTTGTATTCGGTGTTTAGATTCGTGGTTTGTAGAATGGTGTAGGATCTCTGGTTCTGTGTTTTGTTCGATTTTAGAGACGTGGGTTATTCAATTTCTTAAGAATTATTCTACATCATATGTAAGAGTATTTTATATGATTTAGCTCGTAAGGTCTTTCGTGTTTTAGGGAATTTCATTCAATGTGCGCTGCGTAATGATATGTCTGGTTTTTACTTCTTATTACGACGGTAAGACACTTGAAGCAAAATGGTACGACTCTTGAGCTCGACGGTTCGAATCTTGAGCACAACAGCTTGTGTGGGGACCCTGATGCCATATCCTGTCTATTTTCCAAGTTGATTATAGACTCCTGTGTGTAGAGTCACACAAGTCCTAGGTCCAGGTCATGTAGAGCTCCAGGAGGAGGTCAGCGACCGACCCAACCTCTCCAGACCCGCCCTGCATGGCGACCAGCAGCTGATGTTCCTCCAGGAACTCCTCCACGTACCTAGAGATCGAGGTGTCCAGGACCTTGGCTGTGACTGACAGTAGTGGGATGTGTTGGGCCATCCCTCGCCTGTGTCGTCTTGCCTTGTCTCTTCTTCACAGGGAGGACGTGGGCCTCTTTTCGCATGGCAGGCCAACTGTGTTGGAAGAACAGAGACTTGGGTTGATCAGTGGCCTCAGCCAGTTTACAGCACCTCTGCCTCTCTCTCCCTCACTAGTAGTGTTAACTATGGACATAATGTGTGTGCGAGAGCTTCGTGGATGGCGTCGAACTTCCATTATCTCTCTTCCCAGCAAAGTGTAATGTAAGAAGCCCTGCTTTTCTCTATTACAGGCAGCAGAAATACCATCTTGTGTGGTTACAGGAGGAGCTTTATCGTTTGGCGAGTATCTATGGCAGTGTTACCGGACTCCGCCTGCTTGTGGTTACACCGCGAGTGAAAGGTTACCTTCGACGGGGTTGTATCATCGTCGTACACTCTCGTCGAAGACCATTTCACTCCAAAGGAGTCCATTCCCTCTCACTACTACTGATTGTAGCGTCGCTTTAAAGCTGCAGGAACACCTAGAGAAGGGGTCCCTGGGCTCGTAATAACAATGATAAAGATGATAACAGTAATAATGATAATACATAACCGGGAACTACCTTGACGACGCCGTAAAAACGTTTGAGCCAGCATCACCTGACCTCATCTTCCTGCAAACGTTGTTGACCTGCCACTGGGCAGATGACCCAATCCTTGAGTCTCCACACCTTACCTGCTGTCAATCCTGTGAGGGTTCTTCTGATACAAGATAACCGCCGACCTTTCCTCCTGCCCTCGTGTCCTGGACGTGTGTCCGACATCTGAGTCTACTGGACGGTGGTGACCAAACCCAGGCTCGGGGGTGAGGGGCGTCATGCCATACCTGCGTTGCGTAGCCAGGTACCGGTGAGCGGAGGCTGCATTCTGACTGCTGACGTCCCCTTCAAGCAAAGCCTCCCCGTTGGCGTTAGTCTGATCCGATCGAAGCGAATGCCGCGCGGTGCGGATGGATTCCCTCCTCCCTCGCGGTCGGCTGGAGTAGCCAGTGAGGTGCGAATCGCTGCTTGTGGCCGCTGGATCCAATATATCCAAAACGCCATGATGGGTGACCGAAATATCTACCATAGTTACCCGCGCGTTGCCGTCGGTGGAGGAATGTTCCCCGGCTCTCCCGCGACTTGTGGCCGACGTGCACTCACAGAGCAGAAAGCTATGCGTCAGTCTCACCGAGGTTGATAGACAGAGGTGTGTAGGGTGGTTGATAGGATGCTGAGAGATCTGCCCCTCACTCGCTGTTGCTAGGATGGTGGAAGCCAGACCCCGGTGACGGACCTGAGTGCTCAGGCTCAGTGCTCAGGCCTCAAGCATGTGGGTAATGTGATCCCCGTACAAGAGGGAGGAAGCCTCACTGAGCTGATTAAGAGGCCAGTCTGGAGAAGACGTTGCCGTGCCATCATATTTCTCAACTGTTTCTTGCTCCTCATTTTGTTCATCTCTCAATTTCTTATCAAGTCGAAGTCCTCGAACTCATTAGCATGTCTAAGACCCTCGAGGATGACGGTACGACCCTCGAGGATGACGATACGACCCTTGAGGTCAAAGCGCGACCAATGAGGACGACAACACGATCCTTAAGCACGTTAATACGACGAGTAACCTAAGCCATAAGTGTAGTGCCCGTTACGTTCAAAGGTCGTACCTTCTGACCTTGAACTTGAACGATGGTAAATCCATCATCAGCCGAGCTTGAACCTGCGAGAAGGTACACCTCACACCTCACACCTCACACAGGAAGCCTTACATCATGTGGTATTATACTCATCCATCATGAGTCTCCTTCACTGATTCATATCAGTGAATTTCCACAGTCACTGCTGCAGGCTGACTCACTGGGACTCCGCTTATCACTTCACACCCGCCCACCAAATGAGTGAGTACCTCATTAACATCATAAAAAACGCAATGCCCGTCCCCCTCCGGAAATGAAATAGAGGTCATGAAGTGTTCACACTACGTGTCTAATGATGATTTATTCACGTTTAAGACAAGTAAAAAACCAGGTTCCAGCGTGATATAAACTCAAGTAAGTTTTTTGATGCAGCCTGTGTTTCTCTGTAAGTAAATGATGATTATAAAGAAACGTTCAATGTACGTATCATTTTGTGTACGTGTGTCTCCTACACCGTGTGGTGTGGACGGCCATGACCTGAGGTGTAGTGGGTACGTACATGCACCTGGACACTTGTATAATGTTTATATTTTCACTGGAGTGTTCACCTTTATGTATTAGCTGGCCCTCCGACATGTGGGGCTGTAGTTGTTAGTTAGCTGACCTGATGCTCTGTGGAGTTGTGTTTGTTAGTTGTTGACCTGATGCTCTGTGGAATTCAGTACACATGTAATGCCACTGAGCTATACGTATATCCCTATCGATAGGTATTCAGAACATACCATTCAACTGGCAGAGAGACTGGCCAGTCCTCTGGGGAGATAAGGGATTGGGGAGCAGAAGGATGAGCTGGAAAATTAGATGTGGAGGTTATATGTGATTATGAATAGGATTTGATGTCTTTCTGTACCTCCGTAATGTGGGGCAATGTTGCAAAGGTTTTGCTCACTCAGGACGAGTAGCGTTGCAAACTTTTCCTTGAAGTTTCTCCCTTGTGTGTTTGTGTTGACTGCTTAATCCTTCGTTTGTGTGTCACTCAAGCTTTATTTATTTTACTTTCTTTCATACTCTCTCTCTCTCTCTCTCTCTCTCTCTCTCTCTCTCTCTCTCTCTCTCTCTCTCTCTCTCTCTCTCTCTCTCTCTCTCTCTCTCAGATCTTCCTTCATATGTATCAAGTAATCCACTAAGTCGTAATAAACCTGGTAACGTTGGGTTTGAAGACTACTGCTTGTGGTTGTGCGTACATGATGTCTACTTGCCATGATTAATGAAGGATAAATGAAGAACTGCTTCATACACGAACAACGGAGCATAAATATATCATACAATGATTCATTCCTTTCATTCTATAATGTATAATATTTCATTATTTGAGAGAATCTTGATCAAATGTAACCATCTGAATACTGTAATCTAACAAACAAACCTACTGGCATGAAGGTAACAGTAATGCAGTCACTTGTTCAACAATAATGCGTACGATTCTTCCGTTCAGACGACTGGCAGCAAAAGCCGACCGGCCGTTAGTTAACTGCGGTGCCGGGAATACGATCAAACACTTAGGCTTATGTTGCTCAATATGGAACCATCGAAGGCGACCCTCAGGCTGGCGTGGTGCCAGACATGAAAGAGATCAACCAAAGATTAAAACCCTTATAATAACCCAGAAATTTCCATGGGATGAAACAGGATTAATCACAAAATATATATATAAACGGCACCTTATCATAGTGAGTGTATCTTTATCTCGTTGTAGATGTTGTCGTACAGGACTGTGTGTCTGTTGTCATGAATGAAGCGTTTGGTCCACGTTCGACCAGGCGCTCCTGTATTAGCCGGGACTCTTGGCCCGTTGCCCGTGCGGTGAAGTGATTGTCTGGTGACGAGGCTATGTAAACAATAGGGCGGGTCGTACACCCCTGGAGCTGAGGAGGTATTGTGTGGCGCGGGAGGGAGGGAGGGAGGAGGCGACGCTGTCTTCGTCAGTCTTGCCCTCCCATTCACCCGAGGCCTTTGATGCTCTGGAATGAAGAGGCCGTCCAGTCTGCACCTCTTGCCCGAATTGGTACATTCTTGCCCGGTGTTGAGCCTTGTGAAGACCTCTCTCTCTCTCTCTCTCTCTCTCTCTCTCTCTCTCTCTCTCTCTCTCTCTCTCTCTCTCTCTCTCTCTCTCTCTCTCTCTCTCTCTCTCTCTCTCTCTCTCTCTCTCTCTCTCGCTAACAGATTTCTTATATTTCTTTGAGTAAATATGGTTATAAATCTATCTCGACTGTAAATCATTTTCAGGAATATAAGGCGAGACAATGAAGGAAATATATGAGACCAGTTACTTACAGTAAGGTTGACAGAGTTAAACACTAATTTCGTGTGGACTCCACTACGGGAGGTATAGACCACCGTGGGTGTGGTGTGGACCATGGAGGTGGCCACTAGGTGTAGTATAGGCCATGGAAGTGGCCACTGGGTGTGGTGTGGGCCATGAGGGTGGCCACTAGGTGTCGTGAAGGCTATGGGGGTGGCCACTGGGTGTGGTGTGGGCCATGAGGGTGGCCACTGGGTGTAGCGTAAGCCATGGGGGTGGCCACTGGGTGTGGTGTGGACCATGGGGGTGGCCACTTGTAAGCCATGGGGTGGCCACTGGGTGTAGTGTAAGCCATGGGGGTGGCCAGTGGGTGTGGTGTGGGCCATGGGGGTGGCCAGTGGGTGTGGTGTGGGCCATGGGGGTGGCCACTGGGTATGGTGTGGGCCATGGGGGTGGCCATTGGGTGTGGTGTGGACCATGGGGATGGCCAGTGTGTGCAGCGTGGGCTGGGGACGACTGGTTGATGTGCCTGTGAGGTTGTCAGGACCACACGAGACTCCCCACGGTGACTCATTATTCTGTGCCGCTGCTTCTCAACTGCTCCTCATCCAGCTCTCTCCAAGAGGCTGCCCTCAGTGTGTGTGTGTGTGTGTGTGTGTGTGTGTGTGTGTGTGTGTGTGTGTGTCGTCAAGTTTGTGTGTGTCGTCAAGTTTGTGTGTTTATAGGCAGCCATTCGATCACTGGTTCTGTTATCCTTCTTGATCCGAAACAGTTTCATTCGGAGTATTCCGTTCGCATCAGCTTAATGGACGTTAGGATTTCCCATAATGGTTTTACATTAAAGCTTCTCAGTAAGGGGCTTTGATGGGCTGCAGCGCAGCACAGCCAGCGGTATTTACCAGGTCTGGAGTCAAAGAAGCGATTACAGAACTGTTTACATATGAGTGAAAATGAATGATTCACACCAGTCTAAGAGAATCCTCGTAAGTGAAGCTGATTCACAAATTTCTGTGAAGCCGCAGTGGACGTTCATGTGGTGTTTGCTATTCAGAAAATGAAAGGAAGGTACCTCACTTGACATTAATGCCTTTGATGAAAAAGATGGAATTTCAAATGGAATTTGATGTCCAAACATCGTATTGATTAGGTCACACTTGGGTCTCGTCTGTCATCATGTAATACAGTTTTTCGTCTTATGCAGTCATGCTGTTTCGCACGTGTTCTTGTGTCTGTTCCGCTTGTGCTTTGAAGTTCTTGATGATGGCCTTTCTTGCTCAGTGGAGCCCCACGTCCTCTGATGCCGTCTGATATATGTTGTGTTGGTGCCTTGTATTTCCCTAATGATGGTACGTGTGATTGCGTTTGAAGGCAGTGATGTTCTGCTTGCTTTGTGGGCGTTCTACCTCTCCTAATGGTCCTGGTGGCGCCGTGCTTGCGGTGGTGCTTGCCATGGTAAGTGAGGGGAGCCCACCTTCACCCTCCAGCGCGGAGGACAGTGATGGATGCATGATGTCTTCTTAGTCGTGGTGGTCTTGATGGATAGTAGGGCTGGGTGGCTGAGGACTCGGGTGGGGGCCGGACCGAAAGCTGAGGGCTGGGATAAAGGGTAAGGTGGGAGTTGAGGGCTGGGATAAGGGGTAAGGTGGGAGCTGAGGGCTGGGATAAGGGGTAAGGTGGGAGCTGGCCAGGGTGAGTGAGGGACGGAAGACGGCCTTCGTGTTCAAGGATCATAACGTCCTTTTCGAGGGTCACAT
The DNA here is from genome assembly GCF_036320965.1 of Panulirus ornatus. Classification (NCBI taxonomy): domain Eukaryota; kingdom Metazoa; phylum Arthropoda; class Malacostraca; order Decapoda; family Palinuridae; genus Panulirus; species Panulirus ornatus. The sequence continues at coordinate 2,985,389 of NC_092242.1, forward strand.
CCTCTATGCTCAAGGGTCACCATGTCGTGCTCAAGGGTCGTCCCGTCGTGCTCAGTGGGTGTACCTCTGATGTTTTGTTTTTTACGTTGGAGTCTCCAGTCACGGACATAAGGCCACATCAAGGCCGGGACCTTAATGGATATACAGAGAGGTTAATGAAAAGAAAAAAGAAGCGACGAACTTTGGAGGAAGTGAGAATCTTGTCTTCTGAAATGTGCCAGGTCATAGTTGTAGGGAAAGACATGAAAATTTAGAAATTTCCAAAGCTTCGAGGTGTAGGGAAAGATACAGATAACAAAACGGCCCACCCTTGAATTGGTAGCTGCCTCACAGTATTCATGTACCAGATCTGCTGGCTAGGAATTGCATGGTCTAGCCAATGATGGAAGCACACAAATAGCCAGCTTTAGAGAGCTACAGCCAAAGTAATACCTGTGGAAGAGGGAAAGTGAGGGAACACTACAGCAGGAAGGACAGAGTGACAGAAGTTGTAAGCAAAGCCCTTCGCTAAATACCAGAAAGATCTATCAGGAGATGATGAGGAGAGTTTGTCACGCTTCCTCTGAATAAAGGAACGTTTTGCCTCACGGATAACATAGTTACAGTGACTACGTGCAGTGGTACATGCTGAGTGTTAGAACCTTTCATGATGTATTTCGATTTTAGAACCATTCAAGGATCATTCCAGTGTGCGCAGGAAGTTATGAGAGATTAACCCATTCGTCCATCACAGGTTTATAGTCCTTGAAGTCTGTTCTTCTTAGCCTATATTTTGATATTTATTGATTACTTGTGTTGCAGATGTTTCATGGCCTTTTCTTATCCCAAAAGCTCAGGGACCGATTCGGTGAGGTCGTTTACCTTTGGAATATCAAAGTTAAAATCGGCCTTGATGGATCATGATAGAGATGGGGAAATAATGAAGTTTTCACTTTAAGAGGATCAGTCTGAAAACATTTTACTGAGACCTTCTGCTTTCTGAGAGAGAGAGAGAGAGAGAGAGAGAGAGAGAGAGAGAGAGAGAGAGAGAGAGAGAGAGAGAGAGAGAGAGAGAGGATAAAAAAAAGAATGAGTAAGAGAAAGATAGAGTGAAGATATGAGACAGAAAAAATAAGAAAAGAAAGAAAAGGAGAAAGGAAAGAATATACATATATATATATATATATATATATATATATATATATATATATATATATTTACGAACAAAGTGCATATGAACGCGCACCTCTATGGAACATACAAACCTCCAGCAGCCAGGATCGAACCCGGGACCCCTGTGCAACAGGCGGGATCGCTACCGCTAGGCTATGATCGCCCTTAATAGGGAAATGACTATTCGAATACTATGCACTCGAATACCCTTCGTCTCGCGTTGGTAAAATGCTATCTCCTGGCTGTGTGAGCCTGATGGGAAAAGACCGGTGTAGACTCCGTTGCTCACCAACGTGAGATGAAGGGTATTCGAGTACATAGTACTCGAATAGTCATTTCCCTATTAGGGGGCGATCATGGCTTAGATAGAGCGCTTTCACCTGTTGCACAGGGGTCCCGGGTTCGATCCTGGCTGTTGTAGGTTTGTATGATATATATATATATATATATATATATATATATGCATCTTTTTTTTATTTGTATAGTGAAATGTGGGTTGCATTACCCGTGGACTTTTCTCCTTTTCTTTAACAAGAGAGTTCCTAACACGACTGTGTGGTACCCGTTTCTGGCCGTTGTACTGTACTCTGTTATAACGACCAAATTTACATCAGTATATCCCAGCACGGATGTATTACTAAAAATACTTTTAGCAAAGTATGATATTTAATAATTTTGACAAATTATATTTAAATTATTTTGGATCATGCTAGGATAATTATATTTATCTTTAAAAGTGACATTAACAATTATGATTAAGATTACATTAAGTGGACTGAATAAAAAAGATAACAGAGATAAAGATAGTAAGGATTACTTGTATCAGTATTAACAGTAAGATAACAAAGATAACCATGATGGCATTAAGATAACTAGAGTAAATCTAATCACTAAGACGACACAAAGATAACTTAAGTAATTCCTATGATTACATTTATCCAAATATAACCTAAATTATTTTTTATTCCAGTGATCGACCGAACCAGCTCGACCCGGGAGGCTGACCCCACAGGTCAGATCTTCAAGCGAGGTCACGTCTACCACGGGGTATACTTCCCCACGCTCACCAACAGGTATATACACGTAATGAATATACTTCCCCACACTAAGTCACAGGGAGGTGAGTGTTACCGGACTCCGCCTATTTGTGGATTTCACCGTGAGAGAGAGAGAGAGAGGAGAGAGAGAGAGAGAGAGAGAGAGAGAGAGAGAGAGAGAGAGAGAGAGAGAGAGAGAGAGAGAGAGAGAGGCCACCTTCGTCGAGGCTGTCCCGTCCTCGTCCGAGGACGGGAAGGAGTACAGTCTCGTCGAGAACTTTTTTCTTTACTGGACAGGAATCCATCGTTTCCCTATTTTTAATTGTAGCGCAGTCTCGAAGCTGCAGGATCCTCGTAAAAGAGGTTGCTGGTCATGTATGGTAATTAGTGTTGCCATCCTCACAGCTGCTGCACAGCTGACTGTTGCCGTCTCTCCCGCACAGCTTCAGGGACCAGCAGCTGGAGCTCGCCTTCCAGCGGTACTCACACAGACAGCGGCAGAAGTCGCTCATCATGGTGAACGGCGTCGACCTCGCCCTCAAGGTCGTCCTCCTCGTCATCGTCCTCGCCCAGGAGGGCGACAACAAGGCCACGGTGAGTGCCGAGAGAGGGAGAGAGAGAGAGAGAGAGAGAGAGAGAGAGAGAGAGAGAGAGAGAGAGAGAGAGAGAGAGAGAGAGAGAGCGGAGGAATGGTATGAACCAGTAGGGCGAGCCGTCTGGTTGATGATGACCCAAGGATCACTAACGAGAATTGCTATCAAGGTTAGGATGAAGTATATCACTAAACGTAAACACACATCCTTCCTCGTCCTCACAATGAGGCAGACAGCCCTCCCTCACCTTACAGTGAGGCATTGATCTTCTCCCTGACCTCACAGTGAGACTTTCCCCGCAACTTACAGTGAGACATAGATATTTTTCCTCACCTCACAGTGAGGAAATAAGTCTTTCCCCTCATTTCACTGTGAGTCATAGGTCTTTTCCCACTCACCCTTCAGTGAGGCATAGGTCTTTTCCCCTCACCTCTCAGTAAGGTATAGATCCGTCCTTTTCCTCACAATAAGGCAGCATCCCTTTCTTCACCTCACAGAGCGACAGAGATTCTCTCTAACCTCATAAAAAGATGCGAGTCCGTTCTCTGTCTGGCAGTGAGACATTTTTCCCTTCTTCTCCTCACAGTGAGACATAGACCTTCTACCTCATTCTCCACCTCACAGCAGATCTCCCTCGTCCTCGCCCATGCCTCACCTTCGGAGTACCAACGCCACAAAGGTCTCCCTCATAACATGAGGGTCGCCACACTCATCGATTCTCATCATCTTTGATGTGCCTACAATAACAGCTTTTGATCCCAGCATCAGCTTTTAGATAGTGCGACGTATGTAATAATTATGATAATGAATAAATCAATTTCGATGAGAATATATATATATATATATATATATATATATATATATATATATATATATATATATATATTATATGAGACAGCTTAACTTCGTTTTAGTATTGTTGTGTAAAGGTTAAGGAAAGACTCGCTGTTTGTAGATATTTTACACGACCGTGATGTAAATTGATTGCTAAGAAATTTCGTTTCCACTTTTACAGGTAGGATTATGTAGACTTTACGGGTAGTGTTGTGGGCAGGCTAGTTGTACAGAGTTGTAAGTTAGGACGACATCCCCTGGGAGACACACACACACACCGACGTCTCTCCCGTAGGAACCTGAGGTTGTGGCACCACTTGACCCATGCTCTCCGTAGGATCCTCATTCGCCACCTTCATCATTGGTCTCTTAATGTCTCCCCTGTTGCCATCTCTTTGTCTGGACCACTGAAGACCTTCATGTCACCCCAAGTTGCCGTCCCTGTGTGAGGGGATTTCCTTCACGTCCCTCCTATCGTCATTTTTTCGTCAGGACTCATTCATATGAAGGGGTTGTCCTGAGAAGTCCCGGGAGGTATAGCAGTAATCCTTCACTCACACAGGGACTGCAAGACGTCCCTCAGTGTTTAGTCACTTATTTTCAGTTCCTGATCGGCAGATATATACTATAAACAACACATACCTTTTATGCTCCTAAAGAAAAGATATTTGCACCTAGTTCACCTCGCGAATTTCATCTTTGTCTTTCTTCTGTGAAATATTTCACGATTGTATATCAAATGTCGAAAAATTGTTCCCCTTTAGTTTGCAGAGCGTTCTTCGCCGTCTCAAAATATATTATATTTGCCGCCAAACTTATCCAGTGGCCTGACATGTTCCTATAAATTACCTGACAACTTCAGAGAAATATTCTACGATGAGTGTGACGCCTCAGGAGGGTTGGGTGGCCTCCATCACCAGCGTAAGGACCACTCTCCTGGTCTTTATTTCGTGTATGTAATGTTACATAGGTACGATGTGCCTGGAGTTGAGGAAGCTCTTCATGGAACGACACGCCACCTGCAAGACAAAAGAAAATATCCAGTCATTACTTCATTATCTTCTTCACTCCGTATCTCTGAAGCTCCAGAGAGACATCTTCCCCGCCTTTCCAACCGACATCGTCTCTCCCAGCTGAGCGTAGGACGACGCTTGAACCTGGAACAACGGAGCAGCGCTTGCGACAGCAGTGATGCCGGCCGGTGATCCTGTTGAGTAACCCAGAGGCAATCTGATCAACGCTAACGTCTTTCTAAAGCAAATTTAGAGCTTATGGATAAGCGACCTAGTGCTCCTCCTGGTTCCATTGGCTGTTAAGTCCCTGTTGCTCTGTTCTTGTTATCGTCCACGATGCCTCTGGAAACCGTTTGGCGAGTGTTTTCCAGGTCTGGATGGATGGTGTCATTCGCAGTCCAGCACGGAGCAGATGGATGTTTGATTGCAGACGAGGGGACTGAAGTGGACTACCGCTCCTCTGCTTGTTGTTTCTCCCTTCAGCCAGTGTTTCACATTTTGTTTCGTGAAAGTTGTTTCATGAAGTTGCGCTGTGTGTTGTGGGAGATTGTTTCAAAGTCTTTCACAGGTGACTGCTGGGAGGGTGTATGAAGGCGTCTCATATTGTGTAGCGAGAGAGCGTTTCACAGTGCGTATTAGGAGAGGGTTTCACAGTGTTTCGAACTGCATACTGAGAGAGTGTTCCAAGGTGCTTCACAGTATTTACTGATTGTGTTAATATGTACGGGACGAGATGAGGAACTGTCTCTCGGTAATAACTTAATTTCATCAGTTCTGTTCACAGGACAATTACTACTTTGTGTTGGCATTTGTTTTGCCTTGTGTTGGTCACTGGTTGAGGTACGGCCGGTGTTGTGGCTACAGAGTGAGGGAGCTCCGACGTTGTTTGCATTTTAAGCTCCATGAATCATGAATTACTTCAGATCGGGAAGGGTGACCAGACCTTCCTGGTGAACCACTTTACAACGAAAGCCACTCCTGCTGATTGGGCGGTAACCGTCTCTGCTTTAAGCAGATTCTCGACCTTTCAGTCTACAGTGTATGCGCGACGCCCAGCCCCCTCACTCCTGCTTATGTCTACTGAGCCGCTGCCACACGTGGCCATGATTGCTCTTGTACCGAGACCCGTCTTGTGAGTCTCCAGGTGCCACTGATAACCACATTCCCTTGAGACTACTCCATGTCCTGAGGTTGTCTTCAGACCCACCCACCCTCACACCTGCTGTGACGTCATATTATCGCCTGTGCCTGGGGCAGGGTTGCCCCCCAAGGGGTGCTCTGTAATTCCACCACTTAACACAGTTCACATATTCAGTCTCTCATTAGCATTTGATCCATCTTGAAAAACACAAATGGTCAAGAAACTTGGAGTTCTGTTCCAGAGTACTTAACGGGGTCGAGTTTAAAGCAGTTCGCCTTACTAACTCTTCCCGAAACTTGACCTACTTATATCCTACGCCTCTGTATATTCTCTTTCCTTCGTATGTAGATATTACTTCGTTTTCTGCTCCCTTACACTGGCTGTTTGTGTGTGCCCACCATTAGCTAGATCATTATAATGTTCGACGGGCCACTCTGTCACATGATCATTGTGTAGCCGTTGGCAACTCATGAGTGGACCGTTTTGATGTGTGTTTCCTTCCTTACACCTCTGAACTGGAACTCTTTAAACGCTAACCTAAAAGCTACCACATAACCCTTTATAAAAACCAGGCCTTCAACCTCCTCAGACATTTTTGGGAGTATTCTTCTTTCCTTTTTTTGTTCTCCATTTCTGTAGTCCTGTTTTATGTTGTGCTCGACTTCCGTGACCCGATCCTTCGAAGTAAAAATACCTCCGGCACCTGAGGAGGATCAGTTTGCTTCCTGCTTCACAAGGTATCAGCACTCCTTGAAGAACAGCCAGGTCAACGCTCATGACTTCCTGCTCCCCACCGCACCTCAGCTGCATCCTACTTTTTGAGGGAGGATGTCAGGGTGGTGGATGGAAGGTAGTCAGGTTGGAGAACAGGAGGACGTCAGGGTGTAGAGTAAGAGGATGATGTCAGGGTGTAAAGTAGGAGGATGTCAAGGTGGTGGATGGGAGGACATCAGGACCTGGAGTGGATGATGGATGTTATCTGTACCGGGGAGTCTCCTCGCCACCACTACACCACCTGTCGGCAGCTGGGAGAATCTCACTACCTGACGGAACTCCAACATCACCACCAAATAACAACGCCTAATCTGTTCTCCTCATCTGCGACAACGTTCACACTCCCAGCAGCTGAGAGGACCTGGCCAGGAGCTGATGGAAACCTCACTGCCAACAGGTAATAAGATCTGTACGTCTTACTACAGGTTCCCTCCCTAAGCTGACGAGGACCCTAATAGCCAGGAAATTAATCCGAAGGATAAGCCATTGAACAACGACGGTGCAGGGAGCAACGAGTGTCCGGGCCTGTCTGTCCCCCTACGATCAACTACCTCCCCTTCGTCACTCCTGATGTGGGAAGGGTGGAAATGTACGACATGGGACCTCTGATGTGGTGTACAGAGGAGCTAAAGTTCTCAATATTTATGTTATCTTGAAGGTAATCATCTACCCAGTGGGGTGGAAGACGTATGGATAAGCTTAGGATAACAGTGTTGTTGTTATCTTGCAGGTGTGTACGGTGAAGCTAACGTTCTCTATGTTATCTTGCAGATGTGCACGGTGAAGCTAACGTTCTCTCTGTTATCTTGCAGGTGTGCACGGTGAAGCTAACGTTCTCTATGTTATCTTACAGGTGATCGTCTACTCCGTGGGTTGGATGGTTGTAAATGTGATCCTGTGTGTGTTATCTTGGTGGCGATGCTTCGCCAACAATTACCTGCACTGGGGCGCCCTGGGGACATGGCTGGTCCTCAACATACAAGGTAAGCCAGTGTTGCATCTAGTGTTGAGGAGTGTTGCTTGAGGCAGGTGTTTCCATCATGGATGATAAGTGTTGCGAGGTAAGCTCTCCCAGAGCAATACTGTTCCTGTAACTTTACTCAATCGAATTTTGAAGGAAGGATTGAAGGAAGGATTGACTGCTATGGGGATTGTTAAGTTCGGTATTGTGAAGGAAATATTTGAAGGAATTATTGAAGGAAATATTTGAAGGAATTATTGAAGGAAATATTTGAGGGAATTATTGAAGGAAATATTTGAAGGAATTATTGAAGGAAATATTTGAGGGAATTATTGAAGGGGATATTTGAAGGAATTATTGAAGGGGATATTGAAGGTGTTCCGATTGTTGACCTTTTCAAAAACGAAGGAAGTTTTTCGTGGACTGAAGCAATGTTGTTATCGTACTGTGATTAAGTGAGGTAGTTAGCGCCCACGTAACTACCTCATCGTTTAAGAGTTCTTCCCATTGAGTTCTGAAGTCAAGGTTACAAGATTTTTTTTAACCCCTTGAACCAAGCACGACTGTACGACCCCTGAGCACTACGATGCGACCTCTGAGCACGACAGTAAGACCCCTGAGCACGACAGTACGACCCCTGAGCACGACGGTACGACCTGTCAGTAATATAACTTGGCCTTTAACCTGATATTTGAGGGTTAGATCAAAAGCCAGACCATCATACCCAAGGGTCGTACCGTCGCGCTCAGGGGTCGTACCGTCGTGCTCAGGGGTCGTACCGTCGTGGCCAGGAGTCGTACAGCCGTGCCTTAAAAGGAAAGTTAACGCCAACGTCATTTCCGGTACGTAAGACAGAAAAAGAAGAAAAAAAGAACATGAAAAAAGGAAAATAATTGCTAAAAGGAAAAGGAAAATGGAAATCTGTGTTAGCGCGGGGGGGCGGAAGCCATCACGAGCTGGGTTTTCTTGCAGATGATGAAGACGTGAAAACCTCTTTAGCTAAGGAGATTGGCAGATGATGCCGTCGACTGTTACGGAAAATTCATAAGGTATATATATATATTTTTTTTTCCTCTGATGGTTGAATGTGATGAAAGCCATTTTTCCAGGGAGATAATGTCATTCTTTTTTTTTTTTTTTCCTGCCTCACGTGTTTCCCCTGGTGATGAACATTGGCAGGAGGAAGGACGATTTTCCTGAGGAAAATTAGAGGCAGAATATTTCTTCCAAAACTTCATTAAGAAGGAAAATTAGAATATATAACCTTATCCGAAGGAGAAAATCCAGAATTTTTTTTCCTTTTTTTTTGGTTGTTGAATATTATTATACCTTTCTTAATCAGGGAATTTCATAATGTCTCTTATTCTCTTCGTAATGTAATTCTGAAAAGGTTTAACCCACCTTTACGTATTCCTTTTGTACCCGCTACCTCTTGCTGGCATACCTTTAACCTCATTCACTTTTTATGGTAGTTATCACCTGTCAGAACTTTAGAGTTTGTGAGGCATAAGGTCATCATGACCAGGTCGTTGTGGAAATGTTGTTAACTACCCTCGTGTCGTTTTCCCTTCTGCCTAAGAAACATACCAACGCAAAAACCTGATAAGCCATGAATTTTATAAATCAAGATCTGAGATGATTTAAACTCTAGAAGACTAGAGCGAAGAAAGTCCGGGTTCTAGACGACGAGAGTCTAGATATTCCAGCCTCTGTAGGACTAGAAACAAGATAACCCAGCTTCTAGAAGACCATTGCCAAGATAACCTTATCTTATGCTTGAGCAAGACAGACAAGATAACCTACATTTAACTTGACCAGAGCCAAGATAATGGAGATTCTAGTTTGCCAAAGCTAAGATAATCTATCTTCTAGTTTATCATAGCTAAGATAACAAAGCATCCCATCTAATCCATCTATCAATGGTGAGGGACGCTGGAGGGAGGGAGGGAGGGAGGGAGGGAGAGGCAAGGAACCTGATCATGTGGGAGGGAGGCGACAACAGACCCGGCCAGGGTGACAAATGGAGCCGACCCTTCTGTCTGTTGATGTCTTCCTGGGTGATGATTCCTCTCTCTCTCTCTCTCTCTCTCTCTCTCTCTCTCTCTCTCTCTCTCTCTCTCTCTCTCTCTCTCTCTCTCTCTCTCTCTCTCTCTCTCTCTCTCTCTCTCTCCCTCCCGTATTCCTATACTTTTCCCCCCTCTCCTGTTGTCAGGGATCAAACGAACTTAACATTGTTTAGAGTCATTCTTTGATGGCTACAGCGAAATTCTATTGTCCGCCTCCCTGTCTCTCCCTCTCCATTTTCCTTTTTTTTCTTCTTCTTTTTCTTCCTTTTTTTGGGTCAGATGTATTCAGAGTGTCATTGGACGACTCGTTGGTGTATGATGGTAGGAACGACCACAGCAGGCGCCAGGGACAGGGGTCGTCTTCGTCGGGTCGTATCTGTTGACAGGGTCACACCGTGAGGTCACACCAGGGGTCGTGACCTGCCGAAAGGTCACGATTTAGGACGCTAATCAGGTCTTCAGGTTAAGAAAAACTCGCCATCACTTCTTCAACATGTTCCGAAGGTTCATTTTGTACACTATCCTCTTCATCCCCTTACATCAGTTATACAATAATTGGATGCGAGATAATCATATTCTTCATTAATTACGGAAGTCCTTCCGCGTGACTCGGGCTAGAAAAATGATGTTGGCAGGATGTGTTGGTAGGATGTGTTGGCAGGATGTGTTGGTAAGATGTGTTGGTAGGATGTGTTGGTAGGATGTGTTGGCAGGATGTGTTGGTAGGATGTGTTGGCAGGATGTGTTGGCAGGATGTGTTGGCAGGATGTGTTGGCAGGATATGTTGGTAGGATGTGTTGGCAGGATGTGTTGGCAGGAAGTGTTGGCAGGATGTGTTGGTAGGATGTGTTGGCAGGATGTGTTGGCAGGATGTGTTGGTAGGATGTGTTGGCAGGATGTGTTGGTAAGATGTGTTGGTAGGATGTGTTGGCAGGATGTGTTGGCAGGATGTGTTGGTAGGATGTGTTGGCAGGATGTGTTGGTAAGATGTGTTGGTAGGATGTGTTGGCAGGATGTGTTGGTAGGATGGGTGGGGAAACACTACCAGAAGAGAAGAAGAGGAATATTTCCATCCGTTGCCAAGGCTGGAAGGGAAAATATTCCTGGATCTGGAATCCAGTCGGTGATTTGTGTTCCAGAGTGAGACAATAGAGTAATTGGCAGGCACCGGCAGCAGGCGAGACCTGTAATTGGGGCGGGAGACGAGACCTGTAAAGTGAACCTGGATATTTGAGCTTGCAGATGGAGGTGGGGTTGGGACCTGTAATCGGACCTGGAGATACAACCAGTAATTGTACCTGGAGGTGTGACCTGTAATTGTGCGTTGAGATGTGACCTGTAATTATACCTGGAGACACGACCTGTGATTAGAGCTGCTTTACCGTCAGAAAAGAATGAATGACTACCTGAGGAGGGGCGGCGCCCCTGGCTCAGGACAGTGTCGAGAGGTCAGGCAGACGACCTTGCTGTATAACCTGAAATTAAAACGTTTAACGGGTTGGTGATGGGTTTAAGCTTGACCTGGTCGTGAAGAGGTGATGGCCTTGAGCTGGTAATGGGGAGGGAGGGGTTGATGAGCTGGTAATGGGGTGGGGGGGTTGATGAGCTTGAGCTGGTAATGGGGTGGGGGGGTTGATGAGCTTGAGCTGGTAATGGGGGAGGGAGGAGTTGATGATGAGGGGTTGGTCGGTTCTGTGTCGTTCGTCTGTGCAGCAAATGGTGCAAAGAGTTTTCGAGGCAGGGATTCGAACCCTCGACAGAACTGTGTCACTGATAATAAGCTACCCAGATCAAGGTATGGGTCAGGTATTTCCCATGATGAAGGGTAACGGTTTTTGACCCGGGCATCTGAGGGTTTTGTCATTGTAAAAACCAAGGCGGAGGAAGGAAGGAAGGAAAACCATAGCTTGACATAGGATGACTAACACATTTAACCTTACACGTATCAATCATATACAACCTGGAATATAGTAGTGACCTGATACACCCAGACCAGAACAACCATAACAACCTGTACCATCGTTACCACTTCTGTTATAAATTGATCTAATTCAGACGAACATTTTTGGTACAGACGAACATTTTTGGTACAGACGAACATTTCTGATTCAGACTAACATTTTTGAATGCCTTGCTGTAGATGAACTGGTCGAACCTTACTAAGACTGAACTAAGCTGAACCAACCTTTACGTAACTTCACCCAAAACTAACCTAACCTACGTTGTTACCTAACCTCGCCCAAATTAATCAAACATAGCATTAAACATTATATTGATAACATTTACGTTATGTTTGCTTGTCAACATTGTAATTCCTATTGAAAAAAAAAAAGTGGTGGTGGTGCCTGGTGGTCGAGGGGGGGGAGGGGGGGGAGCTGATGGTGGGGAGGGGGGAGAGGATGAGGGGGGCAGGGGAGGGGAGGGGAGGGGAGCAGGGGATTGGGGAGGTGAGGGGGGGGAGGTTCCAGCCCCGGGATTTCTGAATCAGTCGAACACAAACACAGACACGAACTTCCACAGTCGTTTGTAATTAACAGGCGAGCTCTCCCCGAAATTGAAATTCAGTCCGTCCCACATCAGAGTTTAATTAGATTTTTAATTGGTTAATCTTGTGTACAATGGAGGATTCTACCTTGTTTAAGTAGGTGGCGTAATCAAGAGAAAACAGGCGTAAATTAAGAGGGGGTTGGGGAGGTGGGTGGAGGGACAATTAGTGGTAAGTCGTGAAGACTGTGAAGTTTGGGAAGTTGGTTCATGTGTTACGCTAGTTGTGGAAGCCTTCACAACCCTCTTGGTTGTACGTTGTAGAACCTCTTCGGTTACTGTGTGCTCGGATGATTCACTTGATCAAAATTCACAACTATATTACCGAGGCAAAAAATGGTGGTAGTCTGGGATAAACGTATTACGTCGTGGACTTTAAGATCGTTTCTCTCCACAGTGACTCTCTCTCTCTCTCTCTCTCTCTCTCTCTCTCTCTCTCTCTCTCTCTCTAGGTAAAATTCGGAACACATCAGCCATGTAGATGTGTATATTCTTCTTTATTACCACTTCTCCAGTATCACAGGAATGATATATATATATATATATATATATATATATATATATATATATATATATATATATATATATATATATATATATATATATATATATATATATCCAAGTAACGTACCTCACCTCCAGTAGCAGTGAGAGCTGGGCCTCCTGTGAGAGCCATGAACCGACCGATGAACGCCGTGGTTATCAAATTAGATTGTCGTGACGTCATTCACAATCCCCGCCGTCGAACAGGGATTAGCGAACGGGTTCCGCCGTAAGACAAAACGCGGATTGCCCTCGGTAATGAATAGAGCTGTAGTAAAGGAAGATGACCTTCGTCAGAGAGAGAGAGAGAGAGAGAGAGAGAGAGAGAGAGAGAGAGAGAGAGAGAGAGAGAGAGAGAGAGAGAGAGACAGACAGACAGACAGACAGACACACAGACAGAGACAGACAGAGATGTGAGACAGGTAATATGATCGGGTTCTGAAGCCATCATGAACCATGCCTATCCTTCGAACAAGACGAAAAATAATATATATATATATATATATATATATATATATATATATATATATATATATATATATATATATATATACATACAATGGTGAAAGTGAAATATAGGAGCTGTACTGAGGTTATCCGCTGCAGTAATACATATGTTATATATAAGACTTCTATATGGAAGCCAAAATCTAACCCCTCGAGCAACGCTTGGTCTGGAAGGCACGACACATCTGTCGTTGTTTCGTTTCTCCAGCAAACTGCTGATACAGAGGACGACGGGTCACGCGAGGGGACCCCAGAAGGAATCCCAGGAACCTCAACTGATGCGAAGTTGGAAAGAAAAAGAAAATATATCATGTAAGCGAGGCCAACTGGGGAACCCCTAATGAATTTTCTGGGTCGGTAGCCAAAGGTTTGGAGGGAAAAAGGAGTGTGGTAGACTGGTCCTGTCTCTGTGGATGTGTAATCAGTGTTTGCTGCTTGACTGATGGCTGTTTGGTTGGACCTTGGCTGGCGAGGTCACTCGATGCGACACAACCAACACAAGATGAAACTTAAGTCAAGTTGAAGCTAACAAAGGTATCCCTTTATTTGACCTGCGTTTTCCAGCCGCTGGAAATGCTGGAAAGTCGAACCTGTTCTTTATCCAGATACTGAACATCCTTTATTAAGACTCACTTGTGTTTATTATTGAAACCGTCGTTCTTGTTAGGATTCATTTATATAATTTTTGATACATTTGAATTCATGTTTCTTTCTTTCTCTGAATGACACATTCAAACTTACAGCCAACAAAGATTATCTTTGAAAATCACCAAATTTACCTTAATCAGAAATAAAACTCATCTTACAATAATAGAAATCGTAACAACCTGGGAAATGTATTGCAAGATGTAGTGTATTACTGGTTTTAAGATGTATTTGTCACATAGTTTTCGAGATATCATGAAAATATTAGAATAGTTTTAACACGTTGCCTCTCCTGGGGAGACGAGAATTATCTTTGAAAAAGTTTCTGATTTTTTTCAAGTTCTCCATGTCTTTCTCATTGGGTATATAGCACTAAAGTTCTCCATGTCTTTCTAAGTGGGTATATAGCACTAAAGTTCTCCATGTCTTTCTCAGTGGGTATATACCACTCAAGTTCTCCCTGTAACAAGTTGCTGAACTTTTCTTTTTCAATCTTTGCATCGTGGCAGAGAATAATGACCAGTTCACCACTGAAGGACCCCGTGGATGAAAATCCAGACCAGAACTTACATCGTCCTAAAGTTCTCATACGTCCAGATAAGTTCAAACATTACCCTGTCACCTGCAATCAAGATCAGAACTTTTATAAACAAGTTTGAACCTTGTGTATCCCAGGTACGTTGAGTGGATGACGTCATTCCTCCATACAGTTAACTACGTCTCCCAGGGAATGACTGTGACCTCAGATTGTGTGCTAAACTGTACGACTGGGGATCGTAAACCACAACCGTCATTCATTAGATTCATAACCTGCAGTTGTAGTCTGAAGTTACAACCTCTGATACGGTGTTGTGAGTTCAAGGATGCCACTTCATGATTCTCTTCCTGAAAGACGAGTGTACACACAAGGTCACTTTGACGTCATAATGTGGACTTCAGCAACGTCATCAGTGACGTCAGGGATGTGGGCTTCATCCACGTCATCAGTGACGTCAGGGATGTGGACTTCAGCAACGTCATCAGTGACGTCATCCTGTACATGTAACATGCTATATGTAGTACATGTTACGTACATGAGGCAGGCGTGGTGCGTGATGGAGAATGTTGAGAGTGTTACACTCGGTGTACCACGTACATGTGTAGTGTGATGTACATTGTACACTCATGACAGCAGTGGGAGCCCTGTGCATGCCAGATGCTACAGATTTACCACTGACAAAAAAATGACACTAGAACGAGCAAAGGCGCAACTTTAAAAAAGTATATACGTATTGCTTTGAGCTGCAAAAAAAAAAAAATTATATAAATTTTTCAGAAGCATTGATCGAGGAGAGATCTGGTAACACTACCTGAACTCTGGCAACCTCATATGAAAGAGGACTTGATATATTTCTATACAAAATTATTTTAGGAAAAAAAGGTTGATTATTTTTACATTCAGTAATTGTACATAATTGACCAGTCTTTGATGGAGTACATATGTCATCTGTGAACAGACTTTCCGTTAATGGATTTTTCTAGTTACGGTATCATGATTTTATACGATATATATATATATATATATATATATATATATATATATATATATATATATACAAATATATATATATATACAAATATATATACAAATGGATTTGTATGTAGCATTTATGGATCTGGAGAAGGCATATGATAGAGTTGATAGAGATGCTCTGTGGAAGGTATTAAGAATATATGGTGTGGGAGGCAAGTTGTTAGAAGCAGTGAAAAGTTTTTATCGAGGATGTAAGGCATGTGTACGTGTAGGAAGAGAGGAAAGTGATTGGTTCTCAGTGAATGTAGGTTTGCGGCAGGGGTGTGTGATGTCTCCATGGTTGTTTAATTTGTTTATGGATGGGGTTGTTAGGGAGGTAAATGCAAGAGTCTTGGAAAGAGGGGCAAGTATGAAGTCTGTTGGGGATGAGAGAGCTTGGGAAGTGAGTCAGTTGTTGTTCGCTGATGATACAGCGCTGGTGGCGGATTCATGTGAGAAACTGCAGAAGCTGGTGACGGAGTTTGGTAAAGTGTGTGGAAGAAGAAAGTTAAGAGTAAATGTGAATAAGAGCAAGGTTATTAGGTACAGTAGGGTTGAGGGTCAAGTCAATTGGGAGGTGAGTTTGAATGGTGAAAAACTGGAGGAAGTGAAGTGTTTTAGATATCTGGGAGTGGATCTGTCAGCGGATGGAACCATGGAAGCGGAAGTGGATCATAGGGTGGGGGAGGGGGCGAAAATTTTGGGAGCCTTGAAAAATGTGTGGAAGTCGAGAACATTATCCCGGAAAGCAAAAATGGGTATGTTTGAAGGAATAGTAGTTCCAACAATGTTGTATGGTTGCGAGGCGTGGGCTATGGATAGAGTTGTGCGCAGGAGGATGGATGTGCTGGAAATGAGATGTTTGAGGACAATGTGTGGTGTGAGGTGGTTTGATCGAGTAAGTAACGTAAGGGTAAGAGAGATGTGTGGAAATAAAAAGAGCGTGGTTGAGAGAGCAGAAGAGGGTGTTTTAAAATGGTTTGGGCACATGGAGAGAATGAGTGAGGAAAGATTGACCAAGAGGATATATGTGTCGGAGGTGGAGGGAACGAGGAGAAGAGGGAGACCAAATTGGAGGTGGAAAGATGGAGTGAAAAAGATTTTGTGTGATCGGGGCCTGAACATGCAGGAGGGTGAAAGGAGGGCAAGGAATAGAGTGAATTGGAGCGATGTGGTATACAGGGGTTGACGTGCTGTCAGTGGATTGAATCAAGGCATGTGAAGCGTCCGGGGTAAACCATGGAAAGCTGTGTAGGTATGTATATTTGTGTGTGTGGACGTGTGTATGTACATGTGTATGGGGGGGGTTGGGCCATTTCTTTCGTCTGTTTCCTTGCGCTACCTCGCAAACGCGGGAGACAGCGACAAAGTATAAAAAAAAAAAAAAAAAAAAAAAAAAAATATATATATATATATATATATATATATATATATATATGTATATATATATATATATATATATATATATATATATATATATATATATATAGAGAGAGAGAGAGAGAGAGAGAGAGAGAGAGAGAGAGAGAGAGAGCGAGAGACAGACAGACAGACAGACAGACAGACAGACAGACAGACTATGTATACACACCATGGTTAGGTCACAACTCATTAAGTTAGATGCTAATTACAACAACAGCTGCTAGGATAGGTTTAATTACCCCCCGTCATCATCATCATCATCACATACCCTAACGATGACCTGATAGTTGGGGGTTGACCCTCTGACGAAGACAGGTCACGTATAGGGGATTACTAGCGATTAACCAGAGGGATTAACTTGAGGCCTTACATTGCAGTCGGGATTAAGCTCATGAATATTGTTCACCTGGAGGTAAGCAGGGGCGGATTACCTCCACACTGCTGTGGATTTATCTGTGATTCTATGGCAAATGAATTTAGGATTTCCTAGTTTTTAAAAGCCTTCCTAAATCCCAAGATTATTATGAACTAGGATTTATCATATTGGTGAATAGTAATGTAAGAATGGCTCTTATCATTATGTTATGTATGTACCAACATACATACGTACACGTCTAAATACATGACAAATCATATCATACATGTCTTTTGTATGTAGCAAGTACATATCATAAATGCCCCATACATTACATATACATATCATACATGCCACCATACATTACATATACATATCATACGTGCCTCTATATACGAAAACACCGACCATATAGCTGACTATAGCTGAGTGATGAACTGACTGTATAGCTGAGTATTGAACAACCTGTATAGCTGAATGTAGCTGTTTTGAAATGACTCTCTAGCTGACTGTGGCCTTGTCAATACAACAGGATGCAAACAGCAACAGATCATCGGGTCCTAACGACCCTGTTTGTAACAGTAAAGGAGAACAGAAACATTGATTATCCTGTTGAAGGAAAAGTACTTCGCCTCATTCGAGGTCAAACGTTTGCCTACGAGTTTATATACATGACAATAAGTGAAAACAGTTGATTATCCACACCTTTAATGAGTTCGAATACCTGCGTTAGATCACCTCTTAACCTTCTCTTTCCTAAGCTAAATGGATTTGACTCGTTTACTCGGCTCTCACAGGATTTATTTCTCAGTCTGGGAATCATCTTGCTAGCTGGCCTCTGTGCTCTCCATCCTCTATGTCTTCCTCAAGTAAGGTGACCCACACTGAACACAATATTCAAGATGCCGACGCACCACTGAGTTGGAAAGTGAGGATAATTTTCCGAACCTTACGATTAAGAATATTTCCAATGAATCCAAGAATTTTGTTCACTATTCTTACTGCTTCTTTGCACCGCTCCCATGGCTTTAGGTTACCAGAGATTATTACACCCGAGTCCACTTCCTCATTGACCTTTTGTACCTCAGCAGAACTCATATTGTAGCTTCCCTCCTCATTTTTCCTGGCGATACGTCATACTTGACACTTATCAATATTCAAATTCATTTGCCACCGGCTGGCCCAGTCCATCAATTTGTCTATGTCAGTTTGAGGTAGCAGACGTTCAGTTTCTGTTGTGGGTATATTTCCCACTTCAGTTTCTGTTGTGGGTATATTTCCCACTTCAGTTTCTGTTGTGGGTATATTTCCCACTTCAGTTTCTGTTGTGGGTATATTTCCCACTTCAGTTTCATCCGTAGTTTTAGAGATATTCCACTGAAGGCCACTGTCACTATTGTTGAAATATATTGTGAGGAAGAGAACAGGTCCCAAGACTGATCCCTGTGGTACACCGCTTGTTACGTCAAACCATTCTGAGGCTTAACCATTAATCACTACGACCAGTCAGCCACTTCATAACCATCGAGGTACAATCCCATATATCCCATGTCACTTAACTTTTGTCAGTGTTGAACTGACTGTATAACTGACTGTCGTTATCTTGAACTAATTATATAGCTGACTACAGATGTGTTTAACTAACTGGATAGCTGACTGTAGCTGATAGCTAAACTGTAGTTGATCGTAATGTCTAAAGAACACAAGAAGAAAGAACCTATAACATGAACGTCTGTGATCCTGAAGTGCGTATTCAATACATAATATGCAAATCATATGATGAACGAAGTGATGCCTTTGAACTCAACCACCGTGAAGAAGTAATGCCTTCGGACAAGGCCACTTCTAGGATGAATGCCTTCGACCACAACCATTTATAAGAGGAGACATATAGAGCACGGCCATTAACCTATTTAACTCGCATCATTTCCCCTTATCTGTCCCACGGTTTCTTGCTACCATTACACCTCCTGGTACCCCCGTCCCATCCCGCCAACATATCCCCTCGCTAACTCCCCTTCCCATCTGCCTTCGGTAATGATCTCATTACGCCCAACGAAACTCCTGAGCTCACAATAACACGTTCTTTGAAGAGTTCGGAGACCCTGGGAGACACACTCCCTGACTGACCCCCCAGCCATTATCCACAGGGCAATGATCTCATTACGCCCGGTGGGACGGCCCTCCACACTCCCCAACTCGCGGTAAAATGTTTCTTATAAAGTATGTAAACCCTGAGAGACGGTGGGAATACCTGGGTATCACCGCGAGCTAGGGTGTACCAATGTAAACAATGGCAGAGGCGGGAAAGAGAGTTATTTCTTCCTTCTTTATGCTCATGGTATCGGATCTGGGACTGTGAAGGATGTTCAGGAATTCCGAAATGAAAACTATGAAGGATTTGATGATCTAACCAGTTTTATTCATCTTACAAATATTATCCTGTCTTCATTACCAGTGGTCGTCTGTATATCTGTGTTCATCAGTACATTTGCCTGAGTGTCTGTCGCTTGTCTGTGTTTCTGTCTGTAGGATTCTCCGTCCGAGCAAAAACTCAAGACGAATCGAGGGTCAAAAAACTTGTTACACATGACCATAACGCACTCTGGTCAGATCAGACACCTGGCCTGGCAACGCCCCACACACACACACACACACTCGACGCTTGCACACCCCAGGCAGCCACAAGGCTAAACACAGGGTTCATCATAGAACAGGCGAGCTGTGCTGAGAACCATCGCTCGTTGACAAATTGTGGTGTTCATAAGAGTCGCCTTTAAAGAAGTTTCTTTAAAACTGCTCAGTATTGTCACGAGACCAATTGTATTTTAGCTAAACATAGGAAGTTTGAATTTGTTCTTTCTGTTGTCTTTGTACTCAGTTACAATATATATATATATATATATATATATATATATATATATATATATTATATATATATATATATATATATATATATATATATATATGTATGTGTGTGTGTGTGTGTGTATACTTTTGAGTATTAGAACATTTCAATCACCTGTGACCTTGCTAGAGAAATCACCAGTTTGTCTGATTAGTTAGGTCAAGTTACAGAAGGGGTTGAACGTCTTGGTATTGCCACTCTACGTCCAACCAACTGTGGATGTCGTCTGGGGAACAACCCTTCACCTGATAGTCATAACCTTAACATTTATTGTTGTTAGTCGTCCCCTTAACGATTTTCTTAGTTGGTAACACTGGTGGTCAGCTTACTTTGGGGATGGTCTGGCAACACTGCAGGCTAGTCTGCCATCGTCCGACCGTTGGGAAACATCGTAAATCTTCCCCCAGTGTTGACACCTCCATCTGTGATCATTGTAACAGGAAATTGGTATAGTAATTGACAGCGAAAATCCGTGGAAAGAGGGATACTGAAATTGAGATGACTTAGCCATTTGTTAGCTTGTGGGGGATTAAACACAAGGACTTTCCAGACTGTAAGTGATACAGAAACACGGAGAAGTAGATGATGGTACGTTGATATGTAGAGAAATGTACAGGACATGCGCGAGCTGCCAGGACAAGAGTTCCTACTACTTTAAGAGGAGAGAGGCAAGAGACCCATGGTGCTGATACAGGAGGAGAAGTGGATCGTCGAGTGGGTCTAGTGGTGCTTCAGGAGGGAGGAGGCGTTGTGGACGAGGCCCTACGGCGGCGCTGCTGCTACGAGAGAGACGAAGGGTTGATGAGGTCCCCTGGTGGCTGGCTCGAGTGTTCAACCGGTGCGGCGACGTGGATGAACGACTGAGTAGCGGGACTGCCCTCCCTACCTACACACGGGGTCGTCGACGCCGGGGTTGTGAATTAGGGACTACGGGGCTGCGAGGGGCTGTACGCCGACCCGTCACTGAGGAGTGACAAATGAATGCGATTGAGAGGTGGAACCTCGAAGCGTCGACGCGCGGTGTCGCATGCCCTCCAGGAGGGGGCCTTCACCGTGCCAAGTTACTGTCATCGTGAGAGCTTCTCGTGATGTCCTGCTGAGGGTAAGAAGGAATTTGCATCGCCAGGAAGAAGAAAGTTGATACAGATTTATCTTTTGGGACATTACGTCTTGATGAGGATCGATGGTTCACTCTGCACTGTAATCCTGTTTCCTTGCCATGGACCCAGCGTCAGTGGTCTGATGAGGTGGCAGAACACACTCTTGATTATTTAACTGTGGTGGAGAAGGTGTTGCTAGGCTGCATGCGTTGCTCCTCCAGGCGACCACACCCGGATTTTATAGGGTCATTACACGTAACTGTCGCCTGTGAGGCTGCGTCCCAGGGTTAGTTGAAAGTCAGAAAGGATCTTGATGAGTTTGTCGTACCCGAAACTAAGAACATTTTCAGGTGCTTCTGTATGTGGGAGTTTTGAGTGGTTATTTGTGTTTTTCTGTGGACCTGTTTTTATATGTATTTTTGTATTGATGTGAGCACTAGGTAGTAAAGGACGTGTGCGTATGAAGCCAATGGGCGACTGTTCGTGACGCCATCTCGCTAAGGCGGGAGGAGCAAATATTGTTTACGTATGAGAGAAAAAAACAAATCGTACAGTTAAATCAAATCATTCGACCTAAATACACAGACGTGATACATGACCACGACTCCATCAACTCAACAGCCAGATGAAAAAAAAAAAAGCAACATAAACCCCGCCCCCCCCCACTCAACCCCACCCATCTGAACCCCCCCACCCCACACCCCACCCACTCCACCACCACCCCGCTAAACCAATTCCTGGTCCATTCCAAGATTTCCATCTCTGAAAACTCTATCAAAAGACATTCTTACTGCGCCGCTCGAGTCTCTCTCTCTCTCTCTCTCTCTCTCTCTCTCTCTCTCTCTCTCTCTCTCTCACCGGACAGGACATCGTTGGACCACTTAGTTTCCTTTCCAGTGGGTCGTGTAGACAGCGGCAGCACTTGGTGCTGGAGCCCGCGTCATCAAAGGCTTTGGAAGTGGGTCAATGGACGACCGAGCGATTCTCTAACTATCCGCTAATTTGGTCGATCTTTGATGTGCGTGTGTGTGTGTGTGTGTGTGTGTGTGTGTGTGTGTGTGTGTGTGTGTGTCCGCACATACACACTTACACACTCTGACCATGATCAGCGGCCGCCCGCCCGGGGTTGGTCCAGCATGGGTTCGAATTCTTGGCGTGGCAGTCGGTCCACACCCAACCTAGGTGTTCACTTCTCCTCAGGACTGGTTGATAGATAGGTGCCTAGCTTTGGCCGTGTGTGTGTGTGTGTGTGTGTGTGTGTGTGTGTGTGTGTGTGTGTGTGTGAACATACATAAGAGTAAAGACATGGTACATATATACAAGATTAATAGACGGGGCGACACGAGTGTAAAACTCTCTCCTCGTAACACATGAATAATACACACACACACACACACACACACACACACACACACACACACACACACACACACACACACACACAGGCGTCTCGTACCAGATCAAACAGCATTGCCACATTAACGTTGGTGCCCAGTTAGTAAATTACGGTGTGATGTGACGCTGGATAACGCTGCTGGTGCGTGTCGTGGAGATGGCAACGCTGATGGCTGGTATGACATCCCATACCCCGCCAGGTCACGTGGGGTCTGGCTAACGTCATATTGACCACTTACTTGACCTCTCTCTCTCTCTCTCTCTCTCTCTCTCTCTCTCTCTCTCTCTCTCTCTCTCTCTCTCTCTCTCTCTCTCTCTCTCTGTATCTATCTATCCATCTATCTGTATCTTGCTTGAGTCTTATATGCCTCTTTTGATAACCGCTTTTGAGAGAGAGAGAGAGAGAGAGAGAGAGAGAGAGAGAGAGAGAGAGAGAGAGAGAGAGAGAGAGAGAGAGAGAGAGAGAGACGACTCCAGACGGCTCTGGACACATCGTACACAATGGCGTGTCAGACTTCTATTATAGACTTGTCGATACTCCACGCCGTAAACACAGGAGCTTATTTGCCTCCCTGCCTTGTGTTTCACCAGTGTTGGTGTGTGTGTGTGTGTGTGTGTGTGGTCATCAGCACCACCAGTTTCCTCATGATGTTTCCACATCAATATTTCCTCGATCAATACACACAGGAGGTGCACGTTTTTATAAATGTCTTCCATTATAAGATAGTAATGCCGTTTCAGTATCACTTGTTGTTTAATAAGAAATCGTTGAAATGGTATAAAAAAGATGATATGTTTGTTTATATGTTTGTAATTTGCATAACCACTCGTCTCCCATTTCTTGTAATATTGCTTCTACCATTTTCTATAAAGTTGTGTCTCCTGTTTTCTGTAAGATTGCATGTACCGTTTTCTGTAACACTGTGTCCCATTTTCCACTACATTATCGTTTTTATATTCATACATGACCTGACCATCATGACTTGACCTGGATGACCTAACCCCGGACACCTGATCATATTGACCTGACCTTTGAACAAAAAAGATCATTTACCTGTTCAAAATGAATTTGTGAAATATTCATGACTCACTAATGAACTTAACATCTTGATTTGTGTTAAATTCGTTATGAAATCAAGAGAATATTGTATCCCTTAATGTTTAAGTGATAACCCACAAGACATGATAACCCACAACACCTAATAACCCACAAGACATGATAACCCACAAGACATGATAACCCACAAGACATGATAACCCACAACACATGATAACCCACAACACATGATAACCCACAAGACATGATAACCCACAACACATGATAACCCACAAGACATGATAACCCACAAGACATGATAACCCACAACACATGATAACCCACAAGACATGATAACCCACAACACCTAATAACCCACAAGACATGATAACCCACAAGACATGATAACCCACAAGACATGATAACCCACAACACATGATAACCCACAAGACATGATAACCCACAAGACATGATAACCCACAACACATGATAACCCACAAGACATGATAACCCACAAGACATGATAACCCACAACACATGATAACCCACAAGACATGATAACCCACAAGACATGATAACCCACAACACATGATAACCCACAACACATGATAACCCACAACACCTAATAACCCACAAGACATGATAACCCACAACACATGATAACCCACAACACATGATAACCCACAACACATGATAACCCACAACACATGATAACCCACAACACCTAATAACCCACAAGACATGATAACCCACAACACATGATAACCCACAACACATGATAACCCACAAGACATGATAACCCACAAGACATGATAACCCACAACACATGATAACCCACAAGACATGATAACCCACAACACATGATAACCCACAAGACATGATAACCCACAAGACATGATAACCCACAACACATGATAACCCACAAGACATGATAACCCACAAGACATGATAACCCACAACACATGATAACCCACAAGACATGATAACCCACAAGACATGATAACCCACAAGACATGATAACCCACAACACATGATAACCCACAAGACATGATAACCCACAAGACATGATAACCCACAAGACATGATAACCCACAACACATGATAACCCACAACACATGATAACCCACAAGACATGATAACCCACAACACATGATAACCCACAAGACATGATAACCCACAAGACATGATAACCCACAACACATGATAACCCACAAGACATGATAACCCACAAGACATGATAACCCACAACACATGATAACCCACAACACATGATAACCCACAACACATGATAACCCACAACACATGATAACCCACAAGACATGATAACCCACAAGACATGATAACCCACAACACATGATAACCCACAACACATGATAACCCACAAGACATGATAACCCACAACACATGATAACCCACAACACATGATAACCCACAACACATGATAACCCACAACACATGATAACCCACAAGACATGATAACCCACAACACATGATAACCCACAAACCACTGATAACCCACAACACCTACTAAACCCACAAGACATAGATAACCCACAACACATGATAACCCACAAGACATGATAACCCACAACACATGATAACCCACAACACATAATAACCCACAAGACATGATAACCCACAACACATGATAAACCCACAACACATGATAACCCACAAGACATGATAACCCACAACACATGATAACCACAACACATGATAACCCACAACAACCTAATAACCCACAAGACATGATAACCCACAACACATGATAACCCAAAGACATGATAACCCACAACACATGATAACCCACAACACATGATAACCCACAAGACATGATAACCCACAAGACATGATAACACAGAACACATGATAACCCACAAGACATGATAACACAGAACACATGATAACACAGAACACATGATAACCCACAAGACATGATAACACAGAACACATGATAACCCACAAGACATGATAACACAGAACACATGATAACCCACAAGACATGATAACCCACAACACATGATAACCCACAACACATGATAACCCACAACACTGATAACCCACAAGACATGATAACCCACAACACATGATAACACAGAACACATGATAACCCACAAGACATGATAACACAGAACACATGATAACCCCACACAACATGATAACCCACAACACATGATAACCCACAACACATGATAACCCACAACACATGATAACCCACAACACATGTAACCCACAACACATGATAACCCACAACACATGATAACCCACAAGACATGATAACACAGAACACATGATAACCCACAACACATGATAACCCACAAGACATGATAACCCACAACACATGATAACACAGAACACATGATAACCCACAAGACATGATAACACAGAACACATGATAACCCACAACACATGATAACCCACAACACATGATAACCCACAACACATGATAACCCACAACACATGATAACCCACAACACAT
The DNA here is from genome assembly GCF_036320965.1 of Panulirus ornatus. Lineage (NCBI taxonomy): Eukaryota > Metazoa > Arthropoda > Malacostraca > Decapoda > Palinuridae > Panulirus > Panulirus ornatus. The sequence goes on from NC_092242.1 coordinate 3,011,446, forward strand.
GGTAACCCACAACACATGATAACCCACAACACATGATAACCCACAACACATGATAACCCACAAGACATGATAACACAGAACACATGATAACCCACAACACATGGTAACCCACAACACATGGTAACCCACAACACATGATAACCCACAACACATGATAACCCACAAGACATGATAACACAGAACACATGATAACCCACAACACATGATAACCCACAACACATGATAACCCACAACACATGATAACCCACAACACATGGTAACCCACAACACATGATAACCCACAAGACATGATAACACAGAACACATGATAACCCACAACACATGGTAACCCACAACACATGATAACCCACAAGACATGATAACACAGAACACATGATCATAAATGATCAGAAGTTCATGCAACTCAAGAATGTAATTAG